>NW_020622934.1:9719304-9727267 GCF_003573695.1 Papaver somniferum
AGATATGGTGAAACTATCATGTTATTTCTAACACCTGAGCTCTGTGCTTTTATGAATAGACTCTTTTAGATGTTTCCATCTAATCAGATTGGTTCCTCAAACTCCTACAACCAAAATGCTTCCATCCACTTAGATTAGTTAGTGCAATCCTAAATAGGCATAAATTTCTAAGCTCTGGAGTTTATTTATTCATACTGCAACTAAAAAGTTTCTCCCATACCCCCAAACTTAAATCTAACATTGTCCTCAATGTTCTAAGATGAAATTAAAAGCATGAACAAGGAGAAACTGTTACCATTTGAAGCAAAAGAGATAAGGAAAGATATTACCGTGTTGCAAGAATATTGGGTTACCTCCCAAGAAGTGCTAAGTTTAAAGTCTTCAGTCAGACTTAGGAAAGGATTAGTCAACTCGAACCATAAAGTAACAGTCGAAATAATTGTGGGTCTTCAAAACGAAAAAGAGCTGACCAGAGGAAACTACAATAACCCAAGAAAGTGAACAAGAATAACATGCCCTTATCTAGTTTCCTGATTAAGATATTTATATCTAATTGCGGTTCAGGTTCAGGTTCTATGAAATGGTCTAAATAAAATATTTTCCTCGGATGCATTTCCTCATAGGTTGGATCCAAATTATTAGGTCCTAGAGTCTGGAAAAACTCAAATAAGAACTTAGAATCACAAAATAATAATAACCTAAATAACTGAGGATCCTTTAAGTCAATCAGGTTTGACTTATATAATTGACCACAGTGAGAGTAGTGGTCATTCTTAAGCAAATGTGTCGATTCTAATTTCCTAAAGCATTTAGGTTTAGTCTCACAACTTAATATTCGACACATTTGAAATCTATATGTTCCCACATATGGAAGAAAACTATTTGGTGGGAAAAGAAAATCAATCTTGGTATTATTGCCTGGGTTAACCACATCAACCAGAGGATGGGTTTCTAACAGTTGAGACTCTTGTTGGATATCATTAGGTTCTGGAAAACGATTATGAAGATAATCTTGTAAGATGGTTGAGGCATTGATGTCAAGTCCCAAGTGAGGGACCTTACTAAGAGTTAAAGCACATGGAGAATGATACTCACCCCCAAACTTAGAGTTTTCGACGTCTCTAGATAGACTGGTCATAACCACCCTAATTTCTAGGTCGGCAATTGATTTTTCTAAGTCAGGTTCATCCTTGCTAATCTCTACGAGTTCATCTAAGACTATTGTTTCTAAATCATTTGACTCGATCTCAAGATAAACTGGTTCCTCTAAACCATCATCGGTTTCGTAAACAGGACATACTACATCGTCTGAAACGGGGGTATCTCTAGTCAAATCCTCGTCCTTTTGAATAGGTGAATAATTTTTAAAATTATTAGGATCTGAACCAGAAATAATATAATCATTATAAGGCTCAACTGGGGTAACAAATTCCTGATCACTATTCCCACATATTTCAGATTCTTCATCATCACTATCCTCGTCATCATGATACAATTTTTGAAATTCAAGAATTCTCAATCTTTGTTCCAAACTACATGGTCTATGTTTATAATATTTCTCATAGATCGTTAGAGGTGATTCCTCAATAAAAGTTGGAGTATCCATATATCGCTGCCCACGCATATATTCACCAAGAGTCATTTCCGAAGACGTCTCTTGATAACGAGAATTTCTAGACATATATTCTCGCAACGTCATCGCAGGTGGCGTCTCCTCAAAAGGATTCATCACCGAAGAAATATAAACTACAGAGGTATTCTATACAATCACAAACAAGGCCGACTCGACTCCACCAAAGCAAACCTAAAGATTTCTAGCAAACAAAAAGCATGATGGCTCCACTTAGATTGTTTCTAGACCAGCTTCTATCTTTCGAAAGGGAATTCGTTGCAATTTGAGCAAACCCCTCTGGAATCACTCCGAGTCAAAGTAAGTTGAATTGAGGCGAGGGAAGCTCAGTGGAGCTTTGATACCCAAGGCCTCACCGCTATCACAAGGCGGCGCAGTCACGCATTCAACTCACAGAAACCATCATGAACTTTGGAGTGTGCTTAAAGAGCAACCAATATTTTTCGAACGAGTTTCCTATTAAGCTCGTTACCCTATCGGTCTCGTTCTATTCCAAATTTTAAGCTTGGGTTCGCGTTTGGTTTCGTTTTTCTAAGGCGGGCAAGAAGGGAACGGTGATGAAATCCGAACCCTTATCTTGTTTAGGCCAGGCCTTGCCCTTTACTAGGAAAATAAAGACTGTCCGGTTCGTCCTCAAACAATTATCACCTTAAGGAGTCCAGTAACCCGCTTGCAGGAGATTCGCGGGTGTTTAGAATTTTACCTCCCGTACCAGACGGGGGATGAACCGTTGTCGTCGACTCGGGCCACGACTCCTATGCCGTGTGCGAACCCGAGGGGCCGAGACGATATAGTAATCGTCGTCCTTCCCTGCACACAGTTTATATAATAATAATTTTTTTTTTTTAATAATACCCTTCCGTAGGGTTAAAAAAATAAAGTCCAATTTTTAAAGTCCAAAGTCCAAAATAAATAAAAAAAAATTACAGTTTTCCTCACACACTCTAAAAAAAATTAAAAATTAAATCCTAAAATTGTCCTTTTTTCTTCTCTTTTCGCTTTTCGCTTTAAGCTTTTTCCTCTCCAAGTCCTTAGTGCTCCACTTCGAACCTGTAAATCAAAGACAAAAAGACAAAGTAAAAAGGAACAAATAATAAAAAAAAAAAAACCTAAAAATTCTACCTAAGCACAAATCCGCGTCGGCGGCGCCATTTTGATAAAAGATTTTTTGGTGGTTGTAGTAATGATGATAAGGGGTATCGTTCAAACTCGAACTTGTGAAGGTAATGGATTTTTAGATTTAAAAATATATATACAAATATTGACAAATTGGTAGAGAGGTACTGGGACTAATGATTCGGCCAATCTTCATAACATAAGGCTTAATGATTTATTCTCAACAATAATAGCTCAAAACATATATGGACTCTTATTTTGCCAAAGTCGATTCTCAAAACATTGGTTGTAAATGTTAAGCATGGAACATCAAATCACCTAAGCTAAGCATGACCCATCTAATCAAATAACACCCAATTTAATCAAATCATATTTCAATTAATTTTTAATGCAAAAGTCTTAAAAAGAATTAATAAAATTACCCTTTTATGAAGCTCGGCCTCCTCCGTCGCCCCAGTGTTGGGGTTTAACTCATCATAGTAAAAATGCTCTCAAAATAATTCATTGATGCTCAAAAGTGTTTTACAATGAAGAGAAATACAAGAAATTGATGTAAAACAGAACTATGCGACCCACAGAAGACGTCCAGAATCAACGACAGAGCTGAGTTGCTGTTGTCGTTGAAGAACTACGACCAACAATGGACAGTCGATGTTTCTGTTGATAAACGACTGCTGCTGAGAGTCCGTTCTTCGTGTTCTTCAGGCGTGTTAATGGCAGCAGCAGCAGCAGCAGGTAACTTCTCTGCAACTCCTCCTGCGCCTCTCTGATCGCCTCCAAACCTCCCCAAACTCTCGACAAAATCTTTTCTAACTTCTCTACACCTCTTATATACTTCACAGCTCAAAGAAATCCCGATAGAATCTCTTTTTTTTTTTCTCTGCCGTTGAAACAATAATCACCTCTGTCAGTGTTTGTACGCGTCTGTTAGCTATAAAATAGCCACCAAACTCTTCCTATGACTTGAACAGGACCAAATACATGATTATCCAGCGTAAAACTCTCCCAAAATCTCCACAAAATCTTTGAAAGTGCACAACAGGACACGTCTCTCTGTTTTAACTTTGATTGCTTCTCCCGGATATTCTAGCCCAATTAAGCCCATGAAATCATCCATACTAGAATTGTATATCCATATCACGTCCATCCCATGAGAATCAGTGATTGAATCTCATTAAAACTCGTCCGAAAATCCAACCCTAAATCTGTCTGGTGAAAGGAAATTTTCCCGCCAAAATTTGTTTTCAAACGGTGAAGGTGACCTCCCCCTTATCCAGTTCTGGTGTCCCTTTAGCACATGTCCGAATTGGGTTACCCCTTATCCATAGTGAGAGTCCGAATAACACTTTCCCCTTGGGTGCAAATAGTAATTTTTCTGGGATATTTTCAACACTTTTTCAGGGTTCCTCCGGGGTATTTCTGGGGTGCTTCTGGCACGTTATCTACGGAGGTTCAAATGCCACATTTTGAGCCAATTTCGCCGCAAAAGCTTATTTCTCCAAAAACACCTACAAAGACATAAAATAACCAAATAAGTACAAAATCGAGCACTAACAATATAAACAATTGGGACAAATTAGACACATAAATGCGTCTATCAAATACCCCCAAACTTATTATTTGCTAGTCCCGAGCAAATCAAATAGAAAATAAAATCCTAACTCACTGTCGCAGGCATCGTCGATTGCATTTAGCGTATGCAATAAGCCTTTAAACCCCTAGGTGGCCCTAGTGGCCGAGTTATAGTCTCGGGTGGGTTTACCAGAGGTGTACCCACAAAACCTGTACTCCAGACCTTAGCTATCTACGCAGAACCTTGGAAGGCACTAAAGAATCTCCTTGGTTGACATACTTATTGACTACAGGAAGAAGTACCCTGATGCGAAATTCCAATTGCTGTACACGAGTTTGCACTCAAGCATACTAAAATTCATATAAAGTGACAGAGCTCTACTCAGATAGTTGCACAATGGACATCATATTCGGAGTCAAAACTAATCACATGGATAGATCAAGAAGATGGATATAGAAAACATAGATGGTTTTGATGTTTACTAAGTGAACGGCGTTTCCCATATCTGTCTGAAGGCCTCCGCCAAAATGAACCTATCCTAATGGATTGAGATACTAGTCTGACTAATATCAACACACTGGCATATACAAGGGTACCAGTGGTCGATAACCTAACTCTAGGTCAACACAACTGGCATATACAAGGGTACCAGTGGTCGACTTTATTGAATTTATTCCTTTTGGTCAAATGGTCTGGTCTCAATTTCTTTCTTCTTTTTTTTTTTCAATTTTTTTTCAACTTTTTTTTCAACTTTTTTTTTTTTTTCTTCATGGTATCTCAATCACTCTAATTCACCCTAGCATTGGTAACAACTTGAATCGTGGGCCCCACCTATCACTTAGAGAAACATAGTTTAAAAACAAAATAAAATAAAAATAGAAGTGAAAAGGACTCAACGAGATATGGTGAAACTATCATGTTATTTCTAACACCTGAGCTCTGTGCTTTTATGAATAGACTCTTTTAGATGTTTCCATCTAATCAGATTGGTTCCTCAAACTCCTACAACCAAAATGCTTCCATCCACTTAGATTAGTTAGTGCAATCCTAAATAGGCATAAATTTCTAAGCTCTGGAGTTTATTTATTCATACTGCAACTAAAAAGTTTCTCCCATACCCCCAAACTTAAATCTAACATTGTCCTCAATGTTCTAAGATGAAATTAAAAGCATGAACAAGGAGAAACTGTTACCATTTGAAGCAAAAGAGATAAGGAAAGATATTACCGTGTTGCAAGAATATTGGGTTACCTCCCAAGAAGTGTTAAGTTTAAAGTCTTCAGCCAGACTTAGGAAAGGATTAGTCAACTCGAACCATAAAGTAACAGTCGAAATAATTGTGGGTCTTCAAAACGAAAAAGAGCTGACCAGAGGAAACTACAATAACCCAAGAAAGTGAACAAGAATAACATGCCCTTATCTAGTTTCCTGATTAAGATATTTATATCTAATTGCGGTTCAGGTTCAGGTTCTATGAAAGGGTCTAAATAAAATATTTTCCTCGGATGCATTTCCTCATAGGTTGGATCCAAATTATTAGGTCCTAGAGTCTGGAAAAACTCAAATAAGAACTTAGAATCACAAAATAATAATAACCTAAATAACTGAGGATCCTTTAAGTCAATCAGGTTTGACTTATATAATTGACCACAGTGAGAGTAGTGGTCATTCTTAAGCAAATGTGTCGATTCTAATTTCCTAAAGCATTTAGGTTTAGTCTCACAACTTAATATTCGACACATTTGAAATCTATATGTTCCCACATATGGAAGAAAACTATTTGGTGGGAAAACAAAATCAATCTTGGTATTATTGCCTGGGTTAACCACATCAACCAGAGGATGGGTTTCTAACAGTTGAGACTCTTGTTGGATATCATTAGGTTCTGGAAAACGATTATGAAGATAATCTTGTAAGATGGTTGAGGCATTGATGTCAAGTCCCAAGTGAGGGACCTTACTAAGAGTTAAAGCACATGGAGAATGATACTCACCCCCAAACTTAGAGTTTTCGATGTCTCTAGATAGACTGGTCATAACCACCCTAATTTCTAGGTCGGCAATTGATTTTTCTAAGTCAGGTTCATCCTCGCTAATCTCTACGAGTTCATCTAAGACTATTGTTTCTAAATCGTTTGACTCGATCTCAAGATAAACTGGTTCCTCTAAACCATCATCGGTTTCGTAAACAGGACATACTACATCGTCTGAAACGGGGGTATCTCTAGTCAAATCCTCGTCCTTTTGAATAGGTGAATAATTTTTAAAATTATTAGGATCTGAACCAGAAATAATATAATCATTATAAGGCTCAACTGGGGTAACAAATTCCTGATCACTATTCCCACATATTTCAGATTCTTCATCATCACTATCCTCATCATCATGATACAATTTTTGAAATTCAAGAATTCTCAATCTTTGTTCCAAACTACATGGTCTATGTTTATAATATTTCTCATAGATCGTTAGAGGTGATTCCTCAATAAAAGTTGGAGTATCCATATATCGCTGCCCACGCATATATTCACCAAGAGTCATTTCCGAAGACGTCTCTTGATAACGAGAATTTCTAGACATATATTCTCGCAACGTCATCGCAGGTGGCGTCTCCTCAAAAGGATTCATCACCGAAGAAATATAAACTACAGAGGTATTATATACAATCACAAACAAGGCCGACTCGACTCCACCAAAGCAAACCTAAAGATTTCTAGCAAACAAAAAGCATGATGGCTCCACTTAGATTGTTTCTAGACCAGCTTCTATCTTTCGAAAGGGAATTCGTTGCAATTTGAGCAAACCCCTCTGGAATCACTCCGAGTCAAAGTAAGTTGAATTGAGGCGAGGGAAGCTCAGTGGAGCTTTGATACCCAAGGCCTCACCGCTATCACAAGGCGGCGCAGTCACGCATTCAACTCACAGAAACCATCATGAACTTTGGAGTGTGCTTAAAGAGCAACCAATATTTTTCGAACGAGTTTCCTATTAAGCTCGTTACCCTATCGGTCTCGTTCTATTCCAAATTTTAAGCTTGGGTTCGCGTTAGGTTTCGTTTTCCTAAGGCGGGCAAGAAGGGAACGGTGATGAAATCCGAACCCTTATCTTGTTTAGGCCAGGCCTTGCCCTTTACTAGGAAAATAAAGACAGTCCGGTTCGTCCTCAAACAATTATCACCTTAAGGCAGACAGTAATCCCTTGCAGGAGATTCGCGGGTGTTTCGATTGGACTTACCTCCCGTACCAGACGGGGGATGAACCGTTGTCGTCGACTCGGGCCACGACTCCTATGCCGTGTGCGAACCCGAGGGGCCGAGACGATATAGTAATCGTCGTCCTTCCCTGCACACAGTTTATATAATAATAATATTTTTTTTTTTTTTAATAATACCCTTCCGTAGGGTTAAAAAAATAAAGTCCAATTTTTAAAGTCCAAAGTCCAAAATAAATAAAAAAAAAATTACAGTTTTCCTCACACACTCTAAAAAAATTAAAATTAAAAATTAAATCCTAAAATTGTCCTTTTTTCTTCTCTTTTCGCTTTTCGCTTTAAGCTTTTTCCTCTCCAAGTCCTTAGTGCTCCACTTCGAACCTGTAAATCAAAGACAAAAAGACAAAGTAAAAAGGAACAAATAATTAAAAAAAA
>NW_020622934.1:12087849-12112184 GCF_003573695.1 Papaver somniferum
TCAAAAGGAGTTTATCACACTTTACTTTGGTGACATGAATGTTTATAAGACCATGTTGTTGATTCTGGTTGTTATGTTGCTTAACAGAATATCCTGTTTCATTTCTTTGATCCAGATATTTTCAGTAATATCAACGACGATCTTTATGTCTTCAACGTTTAACATATTTGATGTTTTTAGTGTTGTCTCGCTAAAAACCTTGTCGAGTAACAAAACCCTTTGGGAAAAACTGTTCTCGATCGAAGGGAAAAAGAGTACAACACAGCTTCAATTTCGAAGTAAAATATGTCGACTTTATATCCTTGGATCCTCCCCCTGACGTCGGCATCTCCCCCTGATTACTTTCAGAGTTGTTCCAGATTGTTCCTTTAGTCATGTATTTTTCGAAGCTGAATATCGGTAATGACCTAGAAAATAGTCTATCGTATCTCCCCCTGATTACTTTCATTGGAGAAGAGATTATTGTTCCTTTATAACCAAAAACCTTTGGATTGCACTTTCATTAGCATTCCTTTTTATGTCTTTGCATGGACAAAACAAATTTATGTCAATGGTTACTTTTAAGCACATGATTGCATTCACTATACCAGTCCAATGACGTTGAGTCGGCGCTGAGCTATATCTGGCTAACAAGTTCATTGGGGATGTAACATTTGGTCGAGTACATTATGCTAAGTACAATAATGCGTCTATTATACTTAGATAAGGAAAGTTCATCTCCCTACTCAACTTCGTCATCTTCCTTTAGACAAATTGGTCATTTATGTACATTTGGAACTTGACTAATCATGGGAGTGCTAGCAGCATGCTCGTCCTTGTAATTTTCCTGACAATGGACATATGCAAACTGGTGGAATAATATACCACAAGCTCGGTCTTCTAGTTTAGAACATAGATAAGATCGAGATTTCCCAGGATTTTCATCTCAAATTCAGATTTTAAATAGCTTGTAAGATCTCTTTTCCATTAAAAGTACTGATCATGTCCATACCGTCGACATATATAGCTATAATTCTGAATCAGGAACTTATTTAATACGCATGGCACGAAACCTTACTTGTTTATCCCTTCCCAATCAAATAGTCACTTAGACGGGTATACCACATCCGCCTGATTGTTTAAATCAATAAGTGAGTGTTCCAGTGTAACTGCAAACACACTCCGTGGTTTAAAGTCGTTTGACTTGGGAAGCAAAATGCCATCATGCACTTTTGCAAATATCTTTGAGTCTAAATATCCAGAGATATAACCACATCTACTATGTTTCAATTTCTTTTGAAACTACTAAGGAAACTAATTAACTGAACATTATGGTGTTCAAAAGAGTAAGCGATCCAGGTGTTTGTGAGAAACCTCGCGCCACAAGGTGATTCTTTATACTTTAAGACCTCATTCTTCTCACTACACTTTTGTGACAAATAATCACATATTTCCCACAGGCTTTACACTAGGTTGGTTAGCACTACCACACCAAATACCTGTATATTTGTCAAAGAACTAAGTTCTGCCTGGATTGCATAGGCCAAATATGCTACTTATTTGAAATTAATCAAAATAAAGAATGGTTCGATCTCATTGTGCTCTACTTCTGGAGCAACTATTTATGGATTATATCATCATTGTGCGCGCATGATCCTTCCATTGACTCATATGCGTTCTCATAATCCGTCAGGATTTCATTATCCTCTAGAATCATTTAAAACTTCAGAGCATCCTCCAGTTTGATTCATGGACATATTAAGAGAGAATCTTATGAGATGATTTTTGATGATATAAATAAGTCGTGCCTTACTCACCTACTTCCTTTCTAGGTGAGGATTGATCGAACCAAGTGGTATCTCCAACTTACTTTATGGAGCCACGACCTCAACCACACTTCCACTGAGTATAGTTGCAACACCTTAGTCTATGGTGTATATCCCGTATTGAGGATTTGTAACTTTGCAGGTAGGTTTGCAGTTGGTATGTGTGATCTCATCACTTTAGCAACATCAGTGTACATTCTGAAAATAAAATATTCTTTATCACTTCACATTTACATTTGTGGATTACAAGAATCAATATGAGACACAATGGGAATACACCACGACAATTCCTGTTGTTCCCTTAGAAAATACATTTTCTTATCTCCCCGTAACGACGGGAAGACTGTCTCATTAAAGTGATAACCCGCAAATCTAGCGGTAAGAGATCTCCTGCCAAAAGTTTTAAAATGCGGATAATTGTTGGGAACTCATTTCCAACATAACTACTTAACAGTTTTGAAGACCAATCATCGTACGATGTGGACTCGTAATGGCACATATATAGTGCAACCAAAAATGCGTAAGAACACGAATGTCAGGCTTAAATCCAGTTGCCAACTAGTACGCGGAAAAGGTTTGACTAATATTGGGTTCTAGAAAATAATTAAGTAAGATGCGTGTAATATTGCATATCTGTTAGATCATTGCTCGATCGAACTCGCATGCGTTTCTATCTCAAGCATGTTTGTCAATGTTAGTGATCATAACTATAAGTCTTGATTTCTAGTCTATTATAGCTAAGTCTCAGACTAGGATATAAAGTGTAGTTGAGCTCAAGGACTTCATGGCGATTCATCATACAAGTAGAAGAACTACTCAAAGAACCGGTGGAACTTCTCGACAAAAAGGTATGTGAAGACTTGAACTCTATCACTCAAAAGTCTAACTACTCTATCTCCTACTCTTTGAGACAAGAAGTCGTATGCTATATATAGACTTGGAGTATACACATTTGGTATTTCGAGCCGAGTATACCTCGCCTATCTATATCTCGAAATATGTGTTCGTAAGCTTCTCGCTTCGATCAAGTTTATCTTTACCATGTGACGAAAGTCATGTTATGTTTCAATCATCTTGAAAATTGCTTTGACGAGAAATGGTGTAACAACTATATGACGTCCTCTAAGAATGTTTCAATGATTGAAATAAGAGTTTAGATTACATAATCAATGGTGGACATAAGCATTGTTGTGGAAACACATTTATGTATAAGTCCTATTCCTTGAACCAAAGTTTGCGAGCTTTGTTGATCAAGAGAACCGGAAGAATGGCGTGAGCCAAGTCCGCGAACTACTGACGTTCTCAAACCCGAGAATTTCTGCTGGAGTTGACAAACTACTTGCGTGAAGCTAATTCCGCGAACTCAGCCCACGAACCCAGTCCGCGAACCGGCGAAGTTCTCATACCCGAGAATTTCTGCTGGAGTTTGTAAACTCTACCCGGTAACATAATTCCACGAACCTAGTCTGCGAACTTGAGAAGGTTATATATATGAAGATGATTTCTGAACTTAAACTTAAAAATACTAAGGAATGCAGTTTGCAAACCGTGGCTATAAAAGTTCATGAACCGATTTGAATGAATCAAATCATCTTTGCTTCAGTTGTGTCTTGTGTAGTAAATGAGATTTCCTTGCAATTGAGCAACTCTCTAACTAGTTCATTTGAAGTCATTTGAACTAGTTATGGTGAAGAAAAACATGGTTGATATGAAATGCTCATATGGCTCACCATTTGGTTAACTATTGTTGAACCAACAAGTGCATACGTTTGGGTACGGTTAACAAACCTAGAAGCGTGCATTGTCAAGTGTGTGTAACAAACTAAGTTTTCGATCTAATGGTTGAGAAATATTAGCTTGAATCTAAATCAGGTTTTCATCTAACGGTGAATATTGAATACTTTGTTACTAAACTAACATTGATTACAAATCCTGATTTGAAAGACTATATAAAGGAGACATCTAGTATTGTGCAAAACTAATCCCCACACCTTACGTGTGATACTAGTTTGCATACTAGAGTCGATTCTCCTTTAACCTTTGGTTTTCTTCTTCTAAAACCGGGTTAACGACTTAAAGACTTCATTAGGATTGTGAAGCCAGACCGATACTACTCTTATCGTAGTTGTGTGATCTGATCTTGAATCTTCTATCGTACAAGTACAATCAGATTGATTGTCTTGAGATTGATATTTCCGATAGGCAAGATATAAAAAGTAATCACAAACACCTTCTTCTCATTGTTTGTGATTCCACAACATCTTGTTTCGCTATCATACGATTAAGATTGTTGTGAGGTGATTGATAACTCTAGGATGTTTTCGGGAATATAAGACCGGATTATCAATTGGTTCCTTGATTAAATATTTTCTGTGCTTGTAGTAATGAAGGTTCAAACTCTCGGATTTGTGAAGGATAATTTTTTTTAGACTTAATAAAAAAATATAAATATATACAATAAAATATTAACAATGGTGAGAGTTACTGGGGCTTAGGATTCGGCCAAATTCATTTCTTAAATGGTTCAGAAATTAATTCTAGGCAATTATAATTCAAAACAAAATGAATATTAACTCTATTCTTTGCCAAAGTAGATTTTATAAAATATTACTTGTATTTCTTAAGCATGGCATATCAAAAATCCCTAGGACTAAGCATAAACCATCAAATGAAATCACAAATAATTAATTAAAATCTTAATTCAATTAAAATTGGTGCAAAAAGTAAATATAGAATTAAATAAAATTACCACAAAGATGAATTAAGGCTTCCTCCATCGCCCCAGTGTTGGGGTTTATCTCCTCATATTAATCATAATCTCAAAATACATGTATAAATCTCAAAAGTTGATTAAAGGGAGTAAAACAATTGAGCAGAAAAATTGCAACAGAAATAACTGTTGCAAAGGCGCTTTTCAACTGTTACAAGAAGAACGATACAAATGTTATGCTGTTGCAAGACCCAAACTACGACCTACTTCTCTGCGTCGTAAACACTGTTGGAGAACGACTGTCTAAGCAAGTACGTTCTTCGTGTTCTTGGCCTTCATCAATGGCAGCAGCAGCAGAAACTCAACTCGTGATTTCTGCTTCCTGCGCTCTCCTCTCTTCTCCAAACTCTCGACAGCCCCTTTACTCGACCCAAAGAACCTTTATATACTCACATGCATCATCAAATCCCCCGCAATAACTCGTGAAAATCCTTCTTTACTCGGAATATTTTTTTTCTTATTTCGGAGAATAATTTCCTAAAATAACTTCTTCACGCTCCAAATCATGTTGTAATCACCCAGAGTGTTGTTGGAGCCATCAAACTCGATCGAAACACGTCCATAACTCTCCAAAACTCGTGTTTTTCTCCTCCCTGTACGTGTGTCTCTGTTTTGAGTTTGTGGCTTCCCTAGCCAATTCTAGCCAAATTCGATCGGACCCGACACCCAAAATATCTTCCTTAGGCTTAATCACATCTTCCTGCCAAGTCTCAGCCATTTAATCTCCCTATAACACGTTAAAAAATTCGATCAAACTTCTGCTAGTTCTCATGCATGTTTTCCCGCCAAAATTCAGTTTTTGAAATGAAGAATATGGTGTCCCCCTATCCAAACTGGGGGTGCGAATAGCAATTGGGGTGGAAATAGTAATTTTTCTGGATTCCTCCGGCACATTTCTGGGACGCTTCCGGTGCATTTCTGGGGTGCTTTAGTAATTTTCTATGGGGTGTAAAACACTGCTTTTTGAGCCCATTTCGCCGCAAGGGCTTATTTCTCTAAAACTTCCTACAAAGACATAAAATAACACAATAAGTACAAAAACGGGCACTAACAGTATATACAAATGAGATATATTAGACACATAAATGCGTCTATCAAATACCCCAAAACTTATTATTTGCTAGTCCCGAGCAAATCAAAACTACAAAATAAAATCCTAACTCACTTTCGCAGGCATCGTCGATTGCATTTAGCATATGCAATAAGCCTTTAAACCCCTAGGTGGCCCTAGTGGCCGAGTTATAGTCTCGGGAGGGCTTACCAGAGATATACCCACAAAATCATTACTCCAGACCCTAACTATCTACGAAAAATCTGGGAAAGCACTAAAGAACCTCCTTGGTTGGCATACTTATTAATTACAGGAGGAAGTACCCTGACGCGAAATTCCAGTTGTTGTATACGAGTTTGCACTCAAGCATACTAAAATTCATATAAGTGACAGAGCTCTACTAAGATAGTTTCACGATGGACATCATACTCGGATTCAGACTAATCACATGAAAAGATTAAGAAGATGGAAAAAGAAAAATGTAGATGGTTGAAAAGTGAACGGTGTTTCCCATATTTGTCTGAAGGCCTCTGCCAAGGTGAACCTAACCTAAATGACTGAGATACAGGTCTGACTAATATTAACACACTGGCATATACAAGGGAACCAGTGGTTAATAATCCTAACTCTAGGTCAACACAACTGGCATATACAAGGGTACCAGTGGTCGACTTTATTAAACACACATTTATTTAAGAACTAACAACATGATTGGACCTTGTGGACTGAAGCGCATGTTTCTTTTCAGCAGATTACATGGTGATTCCCGTGGATCCTGCATTCCACGCTTGTTTAGGCGACGGAGACAGGGAGAACACACACATATTGCTATCCAAGTGTTAGTATTTATTCCGATTGGTCTACTGGTCTGTGATGAGTGCTAAAAAGTGCATATTTCTATATATTTTTCTTGGCATTTAACTCATCTTTTGTGCATTAATTCTACATTTTATCCCATATTCTGTATTTTCTTTGTTTTCAAGAATAAATATTTTTATTAATTAATTTTGCATTTTTAGGTTGTAAATAAAGTTTGGACGAATTGCGGAGCGAAAAGAGAAGAAAAGTAATGAAAAGTCGGGAGGAGTTACGCAAGGAAGCCACAAAGAATGGAGCGCACGTCCAAAAAGCTAGGAATGGGCTCAAGAAGGAAGAATTGTTCTTAAAGAAGATATGGGCTTGGCATACCCAAGGCCCAAAACCCTTACCCAAACCCATTTTCTATATCCATACCCGCCTCCATTCCCGACCGTCAGATTGGATCGCATATGCATCCTACGGTCGCTTCTTTGCCTGCTCATCAAACCTCGATACTTCCGCTTAACACTACAGTACCTAACTCCATCAAATGCCGTTCGTTTCATTGTATCTCTTCATCCGACGGTCGCTCCTCGCCTGCCTCCGAATCGCCGTCAGATCTACCTACCATCTTCTCATCCTACGGCGCAGATAGCATAACATCTTCCCTCGCTGAAACCGCTCAACACCATAAAATCCGAGCCATATACCCCTACCAAACATCCCCTTCCCCTTCTTCCATCGACCTCTCCTCCTCCATACCCTGTGCAGAACCACTACCACCTTCTCCACCTGCTCTGACCTCGCCACCTCCACTCCCTACGCCACCAAACCAACCCTAAACCTAAGCCCATCATTACCATCACGTCCTATTTCTTTATCAACCACTAATTTCTCCAATTTCTCACCTTTCTTCTCACTGAAACCCTAGGTGAGAAATTGGGGATATAAGTGATGTTAAAGCAACAATTGGAGCATGAGATGAACGAGGAGAAGTAATTGGAGAGTGGGTCGACGAGATGGAGTGAGTATCTCAACAAATTAGGTAAATCAATTTTACCTAACTTTCTGTTTTTGGGGAAAAGGGGTTGGAACCCTAATTCTGATATGGGGAGTATAAATTTGTAATGTTTTGTTGTGTGTGAGGGGGGGTATCAATGGATATCTCTGGACTAGCCAGTAGACATTTGAAGAAAATTTTAATTACAATTTCAAATTCAGTCCCTTTATCACAGTTGATTATTTTGAATGTTATGTGTGTGTTGTTTGAATTATCCTGTATGATGTTTATTGTTGTTAACATGTTTAGCATGAGCTAAACTGCTTTAGGCTGAGGCTCAGTTGAAGCCTTATGCACTGTCAAATGACATGTTGCTAGATAGTTAACTCCTTTCCCTGTTTTGCTTGAGTTCTTTTGTTGCTGGGCTCGTGGTCTTCTGTGATCTGGGCTTCGTTGCTGCTGCTGCTGGGCTCTGTTCCACCTGTTGTTGCTGGGCTTGAGCGCGAAGCTGCTAAGGACGATCCTAAAGCCCAACTGGGTTGTGCAACTAAAAGGGGACCAAAAGCCTATTTTTGGGCTTCCCTCCAAAAATCAAGTAAGCCTAACCCATGAGTTAACCCACTTGGGCCTCATTTAAATTCAAATTCGGGCTTGTAATAATTAATTTAATTATTTAGTTGGGATTGTAATAATTTTTATTTTTCCTTTATTTTCTTTTTCTTTTTCTTTTTCTTTGGGACTGTAATTATTTTTTGTCTTTATTTTTCTTTTATTTTTCCTTTTCTTTTTCTTTTTCTTTTATGGGCTTGTCTTAATTATTATTATTGTTTTTATTTTCTTTTATGGGTTGTGCTAATTTATGCTAGGTTTAGTTCAATTTTTTTTTTTCCAAAGCCCAATTTTAAACCAAAAACAAAATCCCTTATTAAAACCAAAACCCATTCAAAACCAAATCTTCGTAACCCTTGTGGGCCAAATTGTTTCCGATTGCTCTGTCTGACCAACATGTTAGTTGAGGTACCTACAAGGACATGATTGTGACCTATAGAGACCAAACAAACAGACTTGTTAGAATTAATCAAGAAGAACCTATCGAAATTCTGAGTTCTGAGGTAGACAGCCCAGATCAAACCGAAACAATGGGAGAACCCCGTACCCTCAAGGATTATATGTACCCAACTAGAGCCAGTCAACCTTCTTGTATTGTGCTACCCGAGGATAATGGCCATTATGAGCTGAAATTGAGCACAATACAGATGCTTCCTATTTTTAGAGGTGTTGAGAATGAAAACCCGTACCACCACGTGAGAGAATTCGAGGAAATTTGTGGAACTCTGCGTTTCACTCAAATGTCCGACGAAACCCTAAAGTTAAGGCTCTTTACTTTCTCCCTGAAAGATAAGGCAAAGGCCTGGCTTTATGCTTTACAGCCTCAATCCATCATGACATGGGATGACCTCATAAAGGAGTTTTTCAAAAAGTTTTTCCCGAATCACAAGACTGCGACAATTCGTCAAAGTCTGAATAACTTTGTGCAATTAGAGGGTGAGACCTTAGCTAGATACTTGGAGAGATTCAATGAATTATTGCTCCAATGTCCCCATCATGGTTTTGAAAAATGGAGACTTGTGCAAATTTTGTATGAAGGTCTAGATGTGTCCACCCGAACAACGGTTGAGTCGATGTGTAATGGTCTATTCGTAGACAAAACTGCTGATGCGTCTTGGGACTTCTTGATTGAAGTAGCTGAAAAGACGCAACAGTGGGAATCCATCCGTGAGCCCAGAAAAACTACATCCGAAGCGAAGGCTTTTAGGATTGAAGCAGATTTCGAGGGAAGAGCAAACATGGCATCAATAGTTAGGAGATTAGAAGAGTTAGAACTACATAAAAATTCAAAACCTTCCACCACTACTCTCCGAGAACATGTCGCTTCGTCTGTATGTTCCGCTTGTAACGATCCCAACCATCAATTCCAAAATTGTCCCGATTTGCTTGCAGTCCAGGAATCTAGGCTTGAACAGGCACATGCCATGTTTCAAAAACCAGAGCATAACCCTTATTCACAGACCTACAATCCAGGATGGAGAAACCACCCTAACTTTTCATGGTCAAAAGGACCCACTCAGGGAGGACCATCTCAACCCAATCAGAGCTATCAAAACAATCAGGGATATCAGAACAATCAAGGTTATCAACACCCGAGAAACCCTCAACAACAATCAAACTCTCAACAACAATCATATCCTCAACACAATACCGACAAGAGATTATCCGCCCTAGAGGAAATGTTCCAGAGTCTGGTGCAAAGTCAGAAAAGTCTTGATCAAAAGATGGGTCAAATCTGTGATTCCATGAGCGAGAGAGAAAAGGGTACACTTCCTAGCCAACCCCAACAAAATCCAAAGAGGATATTTCAAGCAGGCACATCATCTTGCAATGAAACCTCACCCGATCAAATCCATTCCATCACCACTCTTCGAAGTGGTAAGATTGTTGAGAACAATGTAGGCATACCACAATCAAATGAATCTGAGCCAAACATATCATTGCCTACACCACCCCAGAAAACCAATGAGCCTGAGCAAGTTGGAAAATCTGACAATTCTACTGCTGTGAATGTCCCTTTACCAACTCATGCTCCTGTCGTCCCATTTCCTCAGAGGTTAGTTTATCAACAGAAAAGCACCTACTACAATGAGATGTTAGATCTGTTCAAAAGAGTCAATATCAACATTCCTTTTCTTGAGGCAATTAGGCAAATCCCTGCTTATGCCAAATTCCTCAAAGACTTGTGTACTCAAAAGCGCAAGCTTAATGTGCACAAACGTGCTTTCTTAGCTGAACAGGTGAGTTCCATCATTCTGAACAAAACTCCACCCAAGTTTAGGGATCCAGGATGTCCAACAATTTCTTGCACTATAGGAGAACACACGGTCAATAAAGCGTTATTAGACTTAAGTGCAAGTGTTAACCTACTGCCATATTCTGTTTATGAGCAGTTAGGTCTTGGGGAGTTGAAGCCAACATCTATCACTCTACAACTGGCAGACCGATCTGTCAAGATTCCTCGTGGAGTGGTCGAAGACGTTTTGATCAAGGTTGACAAATTCTATTTTCCCGTAGACTTCATTGTCTTAGACACTCAACCTGTACAAAACCCAGACTGTCACATTCCTGTCATCTTAGGACGTCCTTTCTTGGCTACGTCCAACGCAATCATTAATTTTCGTAATGGAGTGTTGAAACTGTCTTTTGGCAACATGACGGTAGAATTGAATGTGTTCGATATTAGTCAACAACCTGTGAATCTTGATGATGATGATGATGATGTGCATGAAGTTAATATGATTGAAGGATTAATACAAGATTCGTTGACTAACATTTTATCCGTCGACCCCTTTCAAGCATGTATGGAGAACTTTAACTCAGATTCCTATGATGATGCATACTGTAGTGACGTCCTATCTCTGCTCGAATCTGTACCTCAAATGGACGTCACTGAAAGAAGATATGAAGTGGAACCACCCTTACTCTCTGATTCCAAGCTTGTTCCTTCCATTGTTGAGCCACCCAATATTGAATTGAAAACATTGCCTAGTACGTTGAAGTACGCATTCCTAGGTTCTTCTGATACTTTACCTGTCATTATTTCATCATGTTTAGACACGGAACAGGAAAGTAAGATTTTAGAAGTACTTAAGGAACACAAAGAGGCCTTAGGATGGACCATCTCAGATCTCAAAGGAATTAGTCCCACCATTTGCATGCACCACATTAACCTTGAAGAGAATGCCAAACCATCGAGGGAAATGCAAAGGAGACTTAATCCTAACATGAGAGATGTAGTCAAAGGAGAGATCCTGAAACTACTTGATGCGGGTATCATATACCCAATACCTGATAGCAAATGGGTTAGTCCCATTCAAGTTGTGCCTAAGAAGTCAGGCATTACTGTAGTTCAGAACGACAAGAATGAATTAGTCCCTACTCGTACAACCACAGGATGGCGAGTATGCATCGACTACAGGAAGTTGAACACAGTAACAAGGAAGGATCAATTCCCGCTCCCTTTCATTGACCAAATGCTAGAACGTGTGTCTGGACACAGTCACTACTGTTTTCTAGATGGCTTTTCCGGTTATAACCAAATTCACATTGCTCCGGAAGATCAGGAAAAAACTACATTCACGTGTCCATTTGGGACGTTTGCTTATAGACGTATGCCCTTCGGGTTGTGTAATGCACCTGCTACTTTTCAGCGTTGCATGATGAGCATTTTTTCTGACATGATAGATAGTTTTCTCGAGATCTTTATGGATGATTTCTCTGTTTTTGGTTCCTCGTTTGACGAATGTTTGAAGCATCTTGCCCTCGTGATATCCAGATGTAAAGAAAAGAACCTTGTTCTAAATTGGGAAAAATGCCATTTTATGGTGAATTCAGGAATAGTTCTAGGACACATCATCTCAGAAAAAGGAATTGAAGTGGATAAAGCTAAAGTTGACCTCATTCAACATCTACCACAACCTCGCTCTGTGAAGGAGATCAGATCATTTCGAGGTCATGCTGGTTTTTACCGGCGATTCATCAAAGATTTCAGCAAAATCTCCAGACCTCTGTGCAGTCTTCTCTCCAAAGATGTTGCCTTCAATTTCGATGCTGCTTGTGTGAAGGCATGGGAGGAATTAAAAACCCTTCTCACCACCGCTCCTATAGTCCGACCACCCGATTGGAAGCTTCCGTTCGAACTTATGTGTGATGCCTCTGATTATGCTGTTGGTGCTGTTTTAGGACAGCGAGTTGATAGACTACCATATGCGATATACTATGCTAGCAAAACCCTTAATGATGCCCAACTCAATTATTCAACTACCGAGAAGGAATTGCTTGCCGTCGTTTTCGCATTAGACAAGTTTAGATCTTATCTGATAGGGTCTAAGATCATCATATACACAGACCATGCGGCTTTGAAGTATCTTCTTTCCAAGAAGGATGCTAAAGCTCGCCTTATTCGATGGATACTATTATTACAGGAATTCGATCTCGAAATCCGTGATAAGAAAGGTTGTGAGAATGTGGTTGCTGATCATTTGTCTAGATTAACTTTAGAGTCTATTGATGAATTTGAGCTGATTAGAGAATCATTCCCAGATGAACAGCTGATGTCTATCTCAGACCTTCCCTGGTTTGCTGATATTGTTAACTACCTCGCTGCAGGTAGGATGCCCTCACGTTGGTCGAGACAAGACCGCTATAAGTTCTTGGCTGAAGTTAAACATTTCCTTTGGGATGACCCATATTTGTTTAAGTACTGCCCGGACCAAATCATTAGGAGATGTGTCCCCAACACTGAACAGAAAGATGTGATATCTTTCTGTCATGACCAAGCATGTGGAGGCCATTTAAGTGCCAAGAAAACCGCTGCAAAGATCTTGCAGTGTGGATTCTATTGGCCATCATTGTTCAAGGATTGCCATGATTATTGTGTTGCTTGTGAACGCTGTCAAAAGCTAGGAAGCATTTCGAGGAGAAACATGATGCCATTGAACCCCATTTTGATTGTGGAGATTTTTGATGTTTGGGGGATCGACTTCATGGGTCCATTCCCTATTTCTGACGGTAGATTGTACATCCTATTCGCAGTTGATTACGTTTCTAAGTGGGTAGAAGCCATAGCAACCAGAACAAATGACCACAAGGTGGTACTTTCATTTCTAAAGGAGAACATATTTTCACGTTTTGGTACCCCTAGAGCTATAATCAGTGACGGTGGTTCGCATTTCTGCAACAAGTACTTTGAGTCTTTAGTACGCAAGTATGGCATAACCCACAAAGTCGCTACTCCGTACCACCCTCAGACTAGTGGACAAGTGGAAGTTTCTAATAGGGAAATTAAGCACATTTTGGAGAAGACGGTTAACCCGTCTAGGAAAGATTGGTCATTAAGATTGAATGATGCTTTGTGGGCCTATAGAACAGCTTATAAGACACCAATTGGCATGTCCCCCTATCTTCTAGTGTATGGAAAGCCGTGCCATCTACCTGTGGAATTAGAACATCGTGCCTACTGGGCAATCAAAGAGCTGAACTTCTCTCTGGACGAAGCTGGAATTCAAAGAAAACTTCAACTCAACGAGTTGGAAGAATTGAGAAATGAGGCTTATGATAGTGCCAAGTTATATAAGCAGAAGATGAAGATGTTTCATGATAAGCGTATTCTGCGCAAATCCTTCACTCCTGGTCAGAAAGTCTTGCTGTATGACTCCCGATTACATCTCTTTCCAGGAAAACTGCGTTCCAGATGGAAGGGTCCGTACCTAGTACGCACAGTGTTTCCTCATGGAGCTGTAGAGCTGGAGGATGTTTCCAACAAGAACGTTTTCAAAGTCAACGGGCAGAGATTAAAGCCATTCCTTGAGCCATTCCCACCCGACATTGAAACAACCAACCTGGAGGACCCGGTCTATGTGGACTAAACTGGTCCACTCTTTCCCTAAATAACCAAAAAGTTTTCCAAATCTTTCCCTAAAAACCAAAATTTTTCTTTTTCCCATCAAAACCAAATGTCTCCCGACAAAACCAAATTTTTCCAAAAAGTCCAATCCCATTAAATACCAAATTTTCTTGTAGATAATGTGTTAGTTAAATTTCCTTTTGTATATATTTTGTGCTCATCCATTGTGACTCCGAATATGATGGATTTTTGCCTTGAATAACGGAGTTTTAATCGAGCTTTCGTCGTACAATCGGGTATTCTCTCTCCTTTTACTCTACTCAGCATGTTCCTCTTCATATATTGTTTTATAATTCTTTCCATATTTTGAAACATTGAGGACAATGTTTAGTTTAGGTTTGGGGGTATAGAGTAGATACCACGATAATATGCCATAATTGAAAACAAAACTCCATCTTTTTGAAAAAATTGAAAAATTCCAAAAAAAAATTGAAAAATCAAAATAAAAAATTAAAAATTGAAAAAAAAAAACATAAAAATGGAGCTCATTTACCTTGAAATGTTGACTCTTGTGCAAATATGTAATTATTAGGAGTCTTAGTCTAGATATTTAGGCACCCTGATTCTAGCACAATTCACATAGTGATAAGAAATTTGCACGCGCACGATCTACCAATACATGTATGGCCTCGATCTTCAAGGTGTTTGATAGGAAGTCACGATTGCCAATCACTTTAGAATACTGAACGAAACTTGACTAGCTTGTTCTTTGGTTGGTTGGGATAGAAGGTGGAGGTTACATTAAGAAAGACAACCATCGAATTTAACTGGGTGCATCAAAAAGGGCTACCTCTTGCAAAGTGTCATGTAATCTTTTGTTTCCTTTTGTATATGTATCAAAAGTGTTTCCTTGTTCTAAAAAAAAAAAAAAAAACGATGTATATATTCAAAAAAAAAGAAAAATAAATATCAGAAAAATACAAAAAAATCAAGTATTTATCAATTCCATCCTCTCTTGTTCCAAAAATAAAAAGAGAGTAGTCAATGTAAATAAGAGTCATGTAAATTGTCATTTTGTTGTTTCATTGTAATAAGCAAGGAGGGTGTATGCCATTGATGTACAACGCAAGTAATTGTGAAATACCTCCAACTCATTCACAATTCTCGTAAAGTCCGGACAGCTAGCTAGATTTCGACCTTGGTTCTTAGCCTGAGAAACTATCTCTTGGTGATTAGTAGTCATAACTTCAGATCTTTCTTTACACATGTGTAGATACACTTTACACTCTTATCACATGTCTTTTTTTGTTATCAGTGCTAGGATTGTGCCTTCGATAGCTAGATTGACATCTCCATTTTGCTGTGAGCTTAAACTGTTTTGCACATGTCATATTTGATGGAATCTGAGCTTATATTTTGACCTAGAACTTTGTAGGTACGTTCTAAGCAAACCTTCACGAGACTTAACTCGTCCACTAGGGACACTTAGTGGTTTAAAAGGCTTAGTGCATACGCTAAATGCATTCGAGAGACCAGCGACAGTGGTATAGTTAGGATTTCCTTAGTTTTGTTTTACTTGAGGACAAGTAAAATTCAGGTTTGGGGGTATTTGATGGGTGCCAAATAATGTATATATTTATCCCTTTTTGTTGGCATTTAACTCATCTTTTGCGCATTAATTCTACATTTTATCCCATATTCTGTATTTTCATTGTTTTCAAGAATAAATATTTTTCTTACTTAATTTTGCATTTTTAGGTAATAAATAAAGTCTGGATGACTTGCGGAGCAAAAAGAGCAGAAAAGTAGTGAAAAGCCGGGAGAAATCACGCAAGGAAGCCGCGAAGAATGGTGCACACAACCTCATTTTCTACACACAAAAACGCCTCCGTTCTCAGCCATCAGATCAGTTCTCAGAAGCATCCGACGGTCGCTCCTTCATAGAGCATCAAAATCTGAAGTCTCTGCCAAGCACCACAGCGCTGAAATTCCAAGCCTTCAGATTAGATGGTAGTTGAATCCAACGGTTGCTCCCTTGCTGTTCATCAAAGTTTGATATCTCCGCCTTACACTACAGCACCTAACCTAATCTAGCACCGTTCGTTTCGTTGTATCCATTCATCCGACGGTCGCTCCTCGCTTGCCTCCGCATCACCGTCCGATCTACCTACCAGCTCCACATCCCACGGCTAAGCTTCGCGGAACATCAAAATCTTTATCCCTGCCTCACACCTTAATACCCAAATACCTAATACCCTTCTTCCCAAAACAGTCGACCTCTCCTCCATCACTTCTCCACAGCAGAGCCTTCCCCTTCCACCTGCTCCACCAACTCGCTGCCACCACCACCAGCTCCGCCACCTGCTCCACCAACCCTGACACCACCATACCACCTCCGTCATCATCCTACACGTGATTGAAAGCTTCCCCCATCATTCTAGCCCTTTATCCCATCAACTTATTACCTAACCTAAACCCTAGGTTATGGGTTGATGGATTAACGTGTGCTAGAGAAGCAATTGATGCATGGAGGTGATACAGGAGAACAAGTGGAAGCATGGGTCGAAGATGGAATGGTCTCATCACATCAAATCAGGTTACAAAATCGATCCCTAGGTCACTGTTGAAAATTAGGGTTTCGTAAATTAGGGTTCTTCATTTTTGGGTATAAATAGAGGGGGTGTTGTATGTGTAGAAGGTGTTCTTGGGCTAGCCGAGGTTCCCCCAAAATTGGGTTAGTTTAGGTTTAATTTTTAACTTCAATTTCAACTGTTTAATTTTAGGGTTTCAATTTTAATTCCCTGTTATGTTTCAATTCTAATTTCACTGCATATGTTAAATTTGTTATTCTCCTGTTAAGATGCTTGGATTAGCCTGCATCCAGAACTTTCAAGTTCTGTTAAATGTTCATGTTTCAGTTAAATTTCAGTTCATGTTCTGCCAATGTTATTTTCTGTTCAATTTCACTGCATATGTTAAATGTGTATGTTTTAATTTCTTGTTTTCATATCCTGTTGCATGTGTTCTGTTAACATGTGTTGTTCTTGTTTATGTGTTAGTTCACTTTTAATTTGTCATGTTAGTTCATTGTTGTTGCTCATTGTCATGTAATGTTTACTGTTGTGTTTAATTTGCTGTCACATTTGATGGAATGCTAGGCTAGATACATTTGAAGCTTTGATTTGATTGTGCAATGGAAGAAATCAGTGCTCATAGCAAGCTGATTATCTTGCCATTCCTTGTGTATGCTTAGGTTGCACTGTTGATTGAGCATTGGGAGAAATTAGTGCTCATAGCAAGCTAATTCTCTTCCCATTCTTTTAGAATGCCTGTATTCTTGCCTTAGCTTTGCTCATTTTAGTTTCATTCACATCCCTGCCCTTGGCCTTAGGCCTTGGTTCATCTTGTTTTGTTCTTTGCTTTTGCCATGTGTTACCCTGTTTGTGTTTCCTTTTGTTTATTTTGTTAGCTATTTTCTTTATTGCATTATCTTTGCTTCACTGCAACTCTTTTGCTTCTCTTATTCCACTGCCCTGTTGTTTCTTCCCTGTTGCTTTTGCCCTGTTGTTTCTTCCCTGTTGCTTTTGTCCTGTTGATTGCATCTCTTGCCTTGCTGCATTGCACTGCTGCATTGCATTGTTTCCTTCCCTTGTTGTTGTCTGCTGCTGCACCACTGCTGCACTGCTTCCTCTCCTGCTGCCATTCCTTGTTGCAGCTGTTGTTTTCCCTTGTTGCAGCACTGTTGTTAGCCCCATCTGCTACTGCTTGCATCTGCTCTGCTGTGCACTCAAGCCCAGAGTACAACTTGGGCTCCTCAGAAGACCAAAACCAAAGCCCAAGTTCATTATTAAGGCCCAATCCAATTCAGGCTTAATCAAAAGCCTAAGTTTAAGGCCAAAGCCCATTTTCATTTCAAAGACCAACTGAGCCCAAGCTCAGTTCATTTTATTATTATCAAACCCATTAGCACTCAAAGCCCAATTTAAGCCAAAAGGATTCATAGCCCAATAGCAATTTAGGAACCCAATTAGCTAAACACTCCAAAACACACCCGATCTCTGTGGATCGACCCGTACTTGCACGAGCTACAACTGACGACCGTGCACTTGCGGTATTACTGTAGGCCCCCGTTTTCATTGCGCTTCATTTTATACATATCTCCGGGCCCACCAAGTTTTTGGCCCGGGGATAAAATTTCTATACCCTTTTCCAGGCCTGCCAAGTTTTTGTCTCTACACTTTTTCTTTTGGGTTGATCCTCAACTCTTTAGATTGTTAGTGTATGGTGATTTTTTTGTATATAATCCAGTAGATAAAATTTCTTAAAAACCCTTTTGTTCCTTTTGTATATATTTTGCTAATCCAATATGATCTCGGCTGAAATATGTTGGATTTTTGCCTTGAATAACGGAGTTTTAATTCTGCTTTCGCCAAAATCGGGTATTCTCTCTCCTTTTACTCTACTCAGCATGTCCCTTTCCATATGTTGCATTTTAATTCTTTCCATATTTTGAAACATTGAGGACAATGTTTAGTTTAGGTTTGGGGGTATAGAGTAGATACCATGATAATATGCCATAATTGAAAACAAAACTCCATCTTTTTGAAAAAATTGAAAAATTCCAAAAAAAATTAAAAAATGAAAAATCATAAAAATGGAGCTCATTTACCTTGAAATGTTGACTCTTGTGCAAATATGTATTTTTATTAGGAGTCTTAGTCTAGATATTTAGGCACCCTGATTCTAGCACAATTCACATAGTGATAAGAAATTTGCACGCGCACGATCTACCAATACATGTATGGCCTCGATCTTCAAGGTGTTTGATAGGAAGTTACGATTGCCAATCACTTTAGAATACTGAACGAAACTTGACTAGCTTGTTCTTTGGTTGGTTGGGATAGAAGGTGGAGGTTACATTAAGAAAGACAACCATCGAATTTAACTGGGTGCATCAAAAAGGGCTACCTCTTGCAAAGTGTCATGTAATTTTTGTTTCCTTTTGTATTGTATCAAAAGTGTTTTCTTTTGCAAAAAAAAAAAAAAAAAAAATACAAAAAATACAAAAAAATCAAGTATTTATCAATTCCATCATCTCTTGTTCCAAAAATAAAAGAGAGTAGTCAATGTAAATAAGAGTCATGTAAATAGTCATTTTGTTGTTTCATTGTAATAAGCAAGGAGGGTGTATGCCATTGATGTACAACGCGAGTAATTGTGAAATACCTCCAACTCATTCACAATTCTCGTAAAGTCCGGACAGCTAGCTAGATTTCGACCTTGGTTCTTAGCCTGAGAAAATATCTCTTGGTGATTAGTAGTCATAACTTCAGATCTTTCTTTACACATGTGTAGATACACTTTACACTCTTATCACATGTCTTTTTTTTTTGTTATCAGTGCTAGGATTGTGCCTTTGATAGCTAGATTGACATCTCCATTTTGCTGTGAGCTTAAACTGTCTTGCACATGTCACATTTGATGGAATCTGAGCTTATATTTTGACCTAGAACTTTGTAGGTACGTTCTAAGCAAACCTTCACGAGACTTCAACTCGTCCACTAGGGACACTTAGTGGTTTAAAAGGCTTAGTGCATACGCTAAATGCATTCGAGAGACCAGCGACAGTGGTATAGTTAGGATTTCCTTAGTTTTGTTTTACTTGAGGACAAGTAAAATTCAGGTTTGGGGGTATTTGATGAGTGCTAAAAAGTGCATATTTCTATATATTTTTCTTGGCATTTAACTCATCTTTTGTGCATTAATTCTACATTTTATCCCATATTCTGTATTTTCTTTGTTTTCAAGAATAAATATTTTTATTAATTAATTTTGCATTTTTAGGTTGTAAATAAAGTTTGGATGAATTGCGGAGCGAAAAGAGAAGAAAAGTAATGAAAAGTCGGGAGGAGTTACGCAAGGAAGCCGCAAAGAATGGAGCGCACATCCAAAAAGCTAGGAATGGGCTCAAAAAGGAAGAATTGTTCTTAAAGAAGATATGGGCTTGGCATACCCAAGGCCCAAAACCCTTACCCAAACCCATTTTTTATATCCATACCCGCCTCCATTCCCGACCGTCAGATTGGATCGCATATGCATCCTACGGTCGCTTCTTTGCCTGCTCATCAAACCTCGATACTTCCGCTTAACACTACAGTACCTAACTCCATCAAATGCCGTTCGTTTCATTGTATCTCTTCATCCGACGGTCGCTCCTCGCCTGCCTCCGAATCGCCGTCAGATCTACCTACCATCTTCTCATCCTACGGCGCAGATAGCATAACATCTTCCCTCGCTGAAACCTCTCAACACCATAAAATCCGAGCCATATACCCCTACCAAACATCCCCTTCCCCTTCTTCCATCGACCTCTCCTCCTCCATACCCTGTGCAGAACCACTACCACCTTCTCCACCTGCTCTGACCTCGCCACCTCCACTCCCTACGCCACCAAACCAACCCTAAACCTAAACCCATCATTACCATCACGTCCTATTTCTTTATCAACCACTAATTTCTCCAATTTCTCACCTTTCTTCTCACTGAAACCCTAGGTGAGAAATTGGGGATATAAGTGATGTTAAAGCAACAATTGGAGCATGAGATGAACGAGGAGAAGTAATTGGAGAGTGGGTCGACGAGATGGAGTGAGTATCTCAACAAATTAGGTAAATCAATATTACCTAACTTTCTGTTTTTGGGGAAAAGGGGTTGGAACCCTAATTCTGATATGGGGAGTATAAATTTGTAATGTTTTGTTGTGTGTGAGGGGGGGGTATCAATAGATATCTTTGGACTAGCCAGTAGACATTTGAAGAAAATTTTAATTACAATTTCAAATTCAGTCCCTTTATCACAGTTGATTATTTTGAATGTTATGTGTGTGTTGTTTGAATTATCCTGTATGATGTTTATTGTTGTTAACATGTTTAGCATGAGCTAAACTGCTTTAGGCTGAGGCTCAGTTGAAGCCTTATGCACTGTCAAATGACATGTTGCTAGATAGTTAACTCCTTTCCCTGTTTTGCTTGAGCAATGGGAAGAGATTAATGCTCTTAGTGCCTGTGATTGATTGTTCTGTCAAAAGACAGTCAATGCTAGGGGCAAACTAGTGAGCAAGTTAGTTTTCCTCCCATTCTAGATGTATGCATAGGATTTTCAACTCAACCTAGAAATATGTTGTTTGATTAGGACACAAGGTGGATACTAAGCCTTAGCTTAGCCACAATCCCTTTTACAGTCACTCAATTTCAGTTCTGTTGTGCTTCCTGTTCAGTTTATTTCCTTGCCTGTTTTGCCTGTTTTTCTTGCATTTTGAAGTTGTTGTGCACTGAAATCAGTGAAAAAACTCCCCCTGCCCTTGGCTTACAGCCTTGGTTCCCTGCTATTGTTATTTTATATCCTCTGCCATTTAATCTTTGCTGTGCTGCCATCTTGTGTTAATTGCTTTGCTTTGCTAACTGTTTTAGTGCTATTCACTGCCTTCATCCATCACTGCTCACTGCCATAGTGCTTTGCACCCATTGATAGCTTAGGAAAACTTCTTGTATGCTCCCACTCCCTGTGGACAAACCCCTACTCATCCCTATACTATAAAACTTGGCCTTGTATACTTGCAAGAGTTTTGTGTGCAACCCCATTTTCACACCAGTCTGGTCTAAATATTTTTTTTTTTTTTTGAAAAGGTAACTCAGTCACTCTATTTCACCCTAGAAAAGGTAACAACTTGAATCGTGTGCCCCACCAAATCACTTGAAATAAAAGAAAACTAAAAATAGAAAGTGAAAAGGACTCGACGAGATATGGCGAAACTATCATGTTAATTCTAACACCTGAGCTCTGTGCTTTTATGAATAGACTCTATAGATGTTTCCATCTAGTCAGATTGGTTCCTCAGCTCCTAAAACAAAAATGTTTCCATCAACTTAGATTGGTTAGTGATATCCTTAATAGGCGTAAATTTCTAGGCTCTGGAGTTTATTTATTGCAACTAAAAAGTTTCTCCCATACCCCCAAACTTAAAATTAACATTGTCCTCAATGTTCTAAATATGAAATTAAAAGCATGCACAAGGAGAGACAGTTATTATTTGAAGCAAAAGAGTGAAGGAAGGATATTACCGGGTTGCATGAGATTGGGTTACCTCCCAAGAAGTGCTAAGTTTATAGTCTTCAGCCATACTAATAAAGGTTTAATCACCTCAAATCATATAGCAATAGCCGAAATAATTGTGGGTTATCGAAACCAAATAGAGCTATCACAAGTAAAAGGAATCTGCAACAAGCCAAGAAAATGAACATGTACTGCATACCCTTATCTAGTTTCCTGATTAAGATACCTATGTCCCATTTTGGTTCAGGTTCAGGTTCTATGAAAGGATCTTGATAGAAAATTTTCATTGGATGCACTTCCTCATAGCTAAGATCCAACAGTTCAGGTTTAAAAGTCTGGAAAAACTCAATTACAAATAATAACAACCTGAATAAATGGGGATCCTTAAAGTCAATCAAATTTGACTTACACAACTGACTACAAAGAGAGTGGTGGTCTTCCTTAAACAGATGTGTCGACCCTAATCTCCTAAAGTAATTAGGTTTAGTCTCAAAACTTAATAATTGACACATCTGAAATTTATATGTTCCCACAATTGGTAGAAAAGTTTTTGGTGGGAAAACAAAGTCAATCTTGGTATTATTTCCTGGGCTAACCTCATCAACCAGAGGATGGGTTTCTAACAGTTGAGACTCGTGTTGAATATTATTAAGTTCGGGAAAACGAGTATGAAGATAGTCTTGTAAGATGGTTGAGGCATTGATGTCAAGTCCCACGTGAGGGATTTTTGTTAAAGAACATGAAGAATGATAATCACCCCCAAACTTAGAGTTTTCGGCGTCTCTAGGTAGACTGGTCATAATCTCCCTAATTTCTAGGTCATCAGATTCCTGAAAGTGGGCGATTGATTTTTCTAAGTCAGGTTCATCCTCGCTAATATCTACGAGTTCATCTAAGACTATTGTTTCTAAATCGTTTGACTCGAAAACAGTACTCTCAAGATAAACTGGTTCCTCTAAACCATCATCGGTTTTGTAATCATCGTCTAAAACGGGGGTATTTCTATTCAAATCCTCGTCCTTTTGAATAGGTAAATAATTATTAAAATTATTTGGATTTGAACTAGAAATATCGTTATAATCATCATCACCATCCTCCTCCTCATCATCATCACAATATAATTTTTGATATTCACGAATTCTCAAGCTTTGTTCCCAACTACATGGTCTATGTTTATAATATTTCTCATAGATCGTTAGAGGTGATTCCTCAATAAAAGTTGGAGTATTCATATATCACTGCCCATGCATATATTCACCAAGAGTCATTTCCGAAGACGTCTCTTGATAACGAGAATTTCTAGACATATATTCTCGTAATGTCATCTCAGGTGGCGTCTCCTGAAAAGGATTCATCATCGAGGAAACACAAACTACAGAGGAATTCTACACAATCACAAACAAGGCTAACTCGACCAAATGAAACCTATAAATTCTAGCAAACAAAAAGCATGATGGCTCCACTTAGATTGTTTCTAAACCAGCTTCTATCTTTCGAAAGGGAATTCGTTGCAATTTGAGCAAACCCCTCTGGAATCAATCCGAGAATAGAGGCGAGGGAATCTTAGTAGATCTTTGATACCCAAGGCCTCACCGCATTAGGCGGCGCAGTCACGCATTCAACTCACAGAAACCATCATGAACTTTGAAGTGTGCTTAAAGAGCAACCAATATTTTTCGAACGAGTTTCCTATTAAGCTCGTTACCTTATCGGTCTCGTTCTATTCCAAATTTTAAAGCTTAGGTTCGCGTTCGGTTTTGTTTTCCTAAGGCGGGCAAGAAGGAAACGATGATGAAATCCGAGTCCTTATCTTGATTTGGCCAGGCCTTGCCCTTTACTAGGAATTTAAAAACTGTCCAGTTCAAGTCCTCAGCATATATTCACCTTTAGACAAACAGTAAACCCGCTTGCAGGAGATTCGCGGGTGTTTAGAAGTTTACCTCCCGTACCAGACGGGCGAAGAACCGCCGTAGTCGACTCGGGCCACTGACTCCGGTGTCAGTGTGCGAACCCGAGGGGCCGAGACGATATAGTAATCGTCTTCCTTCCCTGCAAATAGTTTGTATTTAATTTTTTAATTTTTTTTTTTAATTTATAACCCTTCCGTAGGGTTTTAAAAATAATGTCCAATATTTAATGTCCGGAAAAAAAATGTCCAAAAATAAAAGATTACAAAAATAAAAACCTGAATTACAGTTTCTAAAAAAATAATAATAATAATAAAAAAAAAATCTAAAAAATAATAATAATAAAAAAAAATTCCTTCGTCTTCTTTCCGTTCTTTTTGCTTTAAGCTTTGCTCCTAGTCTTTATGAAATCGCCAAAATTTTTTGACAACTTCT
>NW_020622934.1:12112363-12251565 GCF_003573695.1 Papaver somniferum
TTTTTTCTTTTCGATCCAAGCCTCAAAACATGTATCACATAGACAAATACCCAAAGAACGTAAAAAAGAACAAAGAAAAAAAAATCTAAAAAAAAAAATTCTACCTAAACACAATTCCGCGTCGGCGGCGTCAAAATGATTAAATATTTTCTGTGGTTGTAGTAATGAAGGTTCAAACTCTCGGATTTGTGAAGGATAATTTTTTTTAGACTTAATAAAAAAATATAAATATATACAATAAAATATTAACATGGTGAGAGTTACTGGGGCTTAGGATTCGGCCAAATTCATTTCTTAAATGGTTCAGAAATTAATTCTAGGCAATTATAATTCAAAACAAAATGAATATTAACTCTATTCTTTCCCAAAGTAGATTTTATAAAATATTACTTGTATTTCTTAAGCATGGCATATCAAAAATCCCTAGGACTAAGCATAAACCATCAAATGAAATCACAAATAATTAATTAAAATCTTAATTCAATTAAAATTGGTGCAAAAAGTAAATATAGAATTAAATAAAATTACCACAAAGATGAATTAAGGCTTCCTCCATCGCCCCAGTGTTGGGGTTTATCTCCTCATATTAATCATAATCTCAAAATACATGTATAAAGCTCAAAAGTTGATTAAAGGGAGTAAAACAATTGAGCAGAAAAATTGCAACAGAAATAACTGTTGCAAAGGCGCTATTCAACTGTTACAAGAAGAACGATACAAATGTTATGTTGTTGCAAGACCCAAACTACGACCCACACTATGACCTACTTCTCTGCGTCGTAAACACTGTTGGAGAACGACTGTCTATGCAAGTACGTTCTTCGTGTTCTTGGCCTTCATCAATGGCAGCAACAGCAGAAACTCAATTCGTGATTTCTGCTTCCTGCGCTCTCCTCTCTTCTCCAAACTCTCGACAGCCCCTCTACTCGATCCAAAGCACCTTTATATACTCACATGCATCATCAAATCCCCCGCAATAACTCGTGAAAATCTTTCTTTACTCGGAATATTTTTTTTCTTATTTCGGAGAATAATTTCCAAAAATAACTTATTCACGCTCCAAATCATGTTGTAATCACCCAGAGTGTTGCTGGAGCCATCAAACTCGATCGAAACACGTCCATAACTCTCCAAAACTCGTGTTTTTCTCCTCCCTGTACGTGTGTCTCTGTTTTGAGTTCGTGGCTTCCCTAGCCAATTCTAGCCAAATTCGATCGGACCCGACACCCAAAATATCTTCCTTAGGCTTAATCACATCTTCCTGCCAAGTCTCAGCCATTTAATCTCCCTATAACACGTTAAAAAATTCGATCAAACTTCTGCCAGTTCTCATGCATGTTTTCCCGCCAAAATTCAGTTTTTGAAATGAAGAATATGGTGTCCCCCTATCCAAACTGGGGGTGCGAATAGCAATTGGGGTGGAAATAGTAATTTTTCTGGATTCCTCCGGCACATTTCTGGGACGCTTCCGGTGCATTTCTGGGGTGCTTTAGTAATTTTCTCTGGGGTGTAAAACACTGCTTTTTGAGCCCATTTCGCCGCAAGGGCTTATTTCTCTAAAACTTCCTACAAAGACATAAAATAACACAATAAGTACAAAAACGGGCACTAACAGTATATACAAATGAGATATATTAGACACATAAATGCGTCTATTAAATACCCCAAAACTTATTATTTGCTAGTCCCGAGCAAATCAGAACTACAAAATAAAATCCTAACTCACTTTCGAAGGCATCGTCGATTGCATTTAGCATATGCAATAAGCCTTTAAACCCCTAGGTGGCCCTAGTGGCCGAGTTATAGTCTCGGGAGGGCTTACCAGAGATATACCCACAAAATCATTACTCCAGACCCTAACTATCTACGAAAAATCTGGGAAAGCACTAAAGAACCTCCTTGGTTGGCATACTTATTAATTACAGGAGGAAGTACCCTGACGCGAAATTCCAGTTGCTGTATACGAGTTTGCACTCAAGCATACTAAAATTCATATAAGTGACAGAGCTCTACTAAGATAGTTTCACGATGGACATCATACTCGGATTCAGACTAATCACATGAAAAGATTAAGAAGATGGAAAAAGAAAAATGTAGATGGTTGAAAAGTGAACGGTGTTTCCCATATTTGTCTGAAGGCCTCTGCCAAGGTGAACCTAACCTAAATGACTGAGATACAGGTCTGACTAATATTAACACACTGGCATATACAAGGGAACCAGTGGTTAATAATCCTAACTCTAGGTCAACACAACTGGCATATACAAGGGTACCAGTGGTCGACTTTATTAAACACACATTTATTTAAGAACTAACAACATGATTGGACCTTGTGGACTGAAGCGCATGTTTCTTTTCAGCAGATTACATGGTGATTCCCGTGGATCCTGCATTCCACGCTTGTTTAGGCGACGGAGACAGGGAGAACACACACATATTGCTATCCAAGTGTTAGTATTTATAACGATTGGTCTACTGGTCTGGTCTAAATTTTTTTTTTTTTTTTTGAAAAGGTAACTCAGTCACTCTATTTCACCCTAGCAAAGGTAACAACTTGAATCGTGTGCCCCACCAAATCACTTGAAATAAAAGAAAACTAAAAATAGAAAGTGAAAAGGACTCGACGAGATATGGCGAAACTATCATGTTAATTCTAACACCTGAGCTCTGTGCTTTTATGAATAGACTCTATAGATGTTTCCATCTAGTCAGATTGGTTCCTCAGCTCCTAAAACAAAAATGTTTCCATCCACTTAGATTGGTTAGTGCTATCCTTAATAGGCGTAAATTTCTAGGCTCTGGAGTTTATTTATTGCAACTAAAAAGTTTCTCCCATACCCCCAAACTTAAAATTAACATTGTCCTCAATGTTCTAAATATGAAATTAAAAGCATGCACAAGGAGAGACAGTTATTATTTGAAGCAAAAGAGTGAAGGAAGGATATTAACGGGTTGCATGAGATTGGGTTACCTCCCAAGAAGTGCTAAGTTTATAGTCTTCAGCCAGACTAAGAAAGGTTTAATCACCTCAAATCATATAGCAATAGCCGAAATAATTGTGGGTTATCGAAACCAAATAGAGCTATCACAAGTAAAAGGAATCTGCAACAAGCCAAGAAAATGAACATGTACTGCATACCCTTATCTAGTTTCCTGATTAAGATACCTATGTCCCATTTTGGTTCAGGTTCAGGTTCTATGAAAGGATCTTGATAGAAAATTTTCATTGGATGCACTTCCTCATAGCTAAGATCCAACAGTTCAGGTTTAAAAGTCTGGAAAAACTCAATTACAAATAATTACAACCTGAATAATTGGGGATCCTTAAAGTTAATCAAATTTGACTTACACAGCTGAGTACAAAGAGAGTGGTGGTCTTCCTTAAACAGATGTGTCGACCCTAATCTCCTAAAGTAATTAGGTTTAGTCTCAAAACTTAATAATTGACACATCTGAAATTTATATGTTCCCACAATTGGTAGAAAAGTTTTTGGTGGGAAAACAAAGTCAATCTTGGTATTATTTCCTGGGCTAACCTCATCAACCAGAGGATGGGTTTCTAACAGTTGAGACTCGTGTTGAATATTATTAAGTTCGGGAAAACGAGTATGAAGATAGTCTTGTAAGATGGTTGAGGCATTGATGTCAAGTCCCACGTGAGGGATTTTTGTTAAAGAACATGAAGAATGATAATCACCCCCAAACTTAGAGTTTTCGGCGTCTCTAGGTAGACTGGTCATAATCTCCCTAATTTCTAGGTCATCAGATTCCTGAAAGTGGGCGATTGATTTTTCTAAGTCAGGTTCATCCTCGCTAATATCTACGAGTTCATCTAAGACTATTGTTTCTAAATCGTTTGACTCGAAAACAGTACTCTCAAGATAAACTGGTTCCTCTAAACCATCATCGGTTTCGTAATCATCGTCTAAAACGGGGATATTTCTATTCAAATCCTCGTCCTTTTGAATAGGTAAATAATTATTAAAATTATTTGGATTTGAACTAGAAATATCGTTATAATCATCATCACCATCCTCCTCCTCATCATCATCACAATATAATTTTTGATATTCACGAATTCTCAAGCTTTGTTCCCAACTACATGGTCTATGTTTATAATATTTCTCATAGATCGTTAGAGGTGATTCCTCAATAAAAGTTGGAGTATCCATATATCGCTGCCCACGCATACATTCACCAAGAGTCATTTCCGAAGACGTCTCTTGATAACGAGATTTTCTAGACATATATTCTCGTAATGTCATCTCAGGTGGCGTCTCCTGAAAAGGATTCATCATCGAGGAAACACAAACTACAGAGGAATTCTACACAATCACAAACAAGGCTGACTCGACCAAATCAAACCTATAAATTCTAGCAAACAAAAAGCATGATGGCTCCACTTAGATTGTTTCTAAACCAGATTCTATCTTTCGAAAGGGAATTCGTTGCAATTTGAGCAAACCCCTCTGGAATCAATCCGAGTCAAACTAAGTTGAATAGAGGCGAGGGAATCTTAGTAGAGCTTTGATACCCAAGGCCTCACCGCATTAGGCGGCGCAGTCACGCATTCAACTCACAGAAACCATCATGAACTTTGAAGTGTGCTTAAAGAGCAACCAATATTTTTCGAACGAGTTTCCTATTAAGCTCGTTACCCTATCTGTCTCGTTCTATTCCAAATTTTAAAGCTTAGGTTCGCGTTCGGGTTTTTTTTCCTAAGGCGGGCAAAAAGGAAACGGTGATGAAATCCGAGTCCTTATCTTGATTTGGCCAGGCCTTGCCCTTTACTAGGAATTTAAAAACAGTGCAGTTCAAGTCCTCAGCATATATTCACCTTTAGACAAACAGTAAACCCGCTTGCAGGAGATTCGCGGGTGTTTAGAAGTTTACCTCCCGTACCAGACGGGCGAAGAACTGCCGTAGTCGACTCGGGCCACTGACTCCGGTGTCAGTGTGCGAACCCGAGGGGCCGAGACGATATAGTAATCGTCGTCCTTCCCTGCAAACAGTTTGTATTTAATTTTTTTTTTTTTTTTAATTTGTAACCCTTCCGTAGGGTTTTAAAAATAATGTCCAATATTTAATGTCCGGAAAAAAAATGTCCAAAAATAAAAGATTACAAAAATAAAAACCTGAATTACAGTTTCTAAAAAAAAAAAATAATAATAATAAAAAAATCTAAAAAATAATAATAATAAAAAAAAAGTCATTCGTCTTCTTTCCGTTCTTTTTGCTTTAAGCTTTGCTCCTAGTCTTTATGAAATCGCCAAAATTTTTTGACAACTTCTTCTTTTTTTTTTCTTTTCGATCCAAGCCTCAAAACCTGTATCACATAGACAAATACCCAAAGAACGTAAAAAAGAACAAAGAAAAAAAAATCTAAAAAAAAATTCTACCTAAACACAATTCCGCGTCGGCGGCGCCAAAATGATTAAATATTTTCTGTGGTTGTAGTAATGAAGGTTCAAACTCTCGGATTTGTGAAGGATAATTTTTTTTAGACTTAATAAAAAAATATAAATATATACAATAAAATATTAACAATGGTGAGAGTTACTGGGGCTTAGGATTCGGCCAAATTCATTTCTAAAATGGTTCAGAAATTAATTCTAGGCAATTATAATTCAAAACAAAATGAATATTAACTCTATTCTTTGCCAAAGTAGATTTTATAAAATATTACTTGTATTTCTTAAGCATGGCATATCAAAAATCCCTCGGACTAAGCATAAACCATCAAATGAAATAACAAATAATTAATTAAAATCTTAATTCAATTAAAATTGGTGCAAAAAGTAAATATAAAAAAATTAAATAAAATTACCACAAAGATGAATTAAGGCTTCCTCCATCTCCCCAGTGTTGGGGTTTATCTCCTCATATTAATCATAATCTCAAAATACATGTATAAAGCTCAAAAGTTGATTAAAGGGAGTAAAAAAATTGAGCAGAAAAATTGCAACAGAAATAACTGTTGCAAAGGCGTTGTTCAACTGTTACAAGAAGAACGATACAAATGTTATGCTGTTGCAAGACCCAAACTACGACCCACACTATGACCTACTTCTCTGCGTCGTAAACACTGTTGGAGAACGACTGTCTATGCAAGTACGTTCTTCGTGTTCTTGGCCTTCATCAATGGCAGCAACAGCAGAAACTCAACTCGTGATTTCTTCTTCCTGCGCTCTCCTCTCTTCTCCAAACTCTCGACAGCCCCTCTACTCGACCCAAAGAACCTTTATATACTCACATGCATCATCAAATCCCCCGCAATAACTCGTGAAAATCCTTCTTTACTCGGAATATTTTTTTTCTTATTTCGGAGAATAATTTCCAAAAATAACTTCTTCACGCTCCAAATCATGTTGTAATCACCCAGAGTGTTGCTGGAGCCATCAAACTCGATCGAAACACGTCCATAACTCTCCAAAACTCGTGTTTTTCTCCTCCCTGTACGTGTGTCTCTGTTTTGAGTTCGTGGCTTCCCTAGCCAATTCTAGCCAAATTCGATCGGACCCGACACCCAAAATATCTTCCTTAGGCTTAATCACATCTTCCTGCCAAGTCTCAGCCATTTAATCTCCCTATAACATGTTAAAAAATTCGATCAAACTTCTGCCAGTTCTCATGCATGTTTTCCCGCCAAAATTCAGTTTTTGAAATGAAGAATATGGTGTCCCCCTATCCAAACTGGGGGTGCGAATAACAATTGGGGTGGAAATAGTAATTTTTCTGGATTCCTCCGGCACATTTGTGGGACGCTTCCGGTGCATTTCTGGGGTGCTTTAGTAATTTTCTATGGGGTGTAAAACACTGCTTTTTGAGCCCATTTCGCCGCAAGGGCTTATTTCTCTAAAACTTCCTACAAAGACATAAAATAACACAATAAGTACAAAAACGGGCACTAACAGTATATACAAATGAGATATATTAGACACATAAATTCGTCTATCATTCATGTTCACCTTGATTATTATCAAAAGACAGAACAAAACCTTTAGGGTTTATCTGTGGGAGACAAATTGATCCTTTGATAGATTTGTCTGTGTGAGACAGATTTGTTTTTGTCAAAGCCTGCGATTTTGGGTCGTAGCAACTCTTAGTTATGGGTGAGACCATATAAGGAAATCAAGTGCGCAGTATCCTGCTGGGATCAGAGGTGTAGGAGCATAACTATACCTTGGATCAGTGGGAGATTGATTGGGGTTCAACTACAGTCCAGTCCGAAGTTAGCTTGGAGTAGGTTAGTGTCTGTAGCGGCTTAATACAGTGTGTGTTCAATCTGGATTAGGTCCCTGAGTTTTTCTGCATTTGCGGTTTCCTCGTTAACAAAATTTCCGGTGTTAGTGTTATTTCAATTTCCGCATTATATTGTTTTATCTTTATAATTTAAATAATACTGGTTGTGCGTTAGATCATCAATTAGATTAATCCAAGATTTGGTTGTTGATTGTCATTGATTTATCCTTGGATATTGGTCTTTGGTACCATTTAAGTTATTCCTTGTATTTGATTAGAACTTGGAGTTCCTACTTGAGTAAATCAAATCAAGAAGAGAGATATAAACTCGTTGATATACTTTTAATTGATTGAGTCTTGTTGATTCTCTTAAAAGTATATTCGAGTTTGTCCATACAAATTGCTAAGCGAAATATTGGGTGGTGTTGTTAGACCCCTGATTTTTCAATTGGTATCAGATCAGGCAAACACGTTCAAGATCTTACAAGTCTGTGTTTGTAACGATCTGACTCTATGGAAAGTTGTGCTATCTCAGTAAACGTACCACCAGTCTTCGATGCCTCAAACTACCTATGGTGGAAAATTGCTATTCATACTATTCTTCAATCACGTGATTTCCAATCATGGATTTATGTTGTTAATGGCTATGAGTCTCATGTAGTTATAGTTGAAAATGCTACCATGCCTAAAAACATCGGTACATATACTGCTGCTGAGTCACTTGCTGCAAAGCAAAAATCCGACGGTTTAAATGCCATCATGCATGCCATTACCCCAGATCTTCGACACCATGTAGTTTCATGCTCCACGTTTAAAGATGCTTGGGATACTTTAGAAACCGTATTTGAATTTAACACCAACGAAGAGGAAGCTAGGATTCAAAACCTTAACTCTGAATGGGAAAACCTTCATATAGCAGAAGAAGATTCATTTGATGAATTTTATCACAAAATATCTGAAATTGTTAATGCATCTTGTGCATTGGGTAAGACTATTCTTGAAAGGGAAATTGTGATGAAGATTCTCAGATCGCTGCTATCTAAATACGAATCTAAAAAACATGCCATCGTTGAGGGAAATAACCTTGATACTCTTTCGCGAAATACGCTTGTCGGGAAGCTTAAAATCTTTGATCGCGAACTTAAATCAAGAGATAAACATCCCTTTTCTAGTAATCATGTTACTATTCCTGATGGAAAATCTCACCGTCCTAAATTGATTGACAAGAAAAATGAGAATTGCTTTATTTCTACGTTGTCTCGGATTATACAAAAACTTAAGAAAATTCTTAGACAAAGTAAAAGAAAGTCTCAAAAAGAAGTTCGATCAATCAAAAAGGAAGATAAGATAGTTCAGAAAAACTTTACTAGCGAAACTGGTCTCGTGTGCTGTAAAAGTATTCTTACTTCCAAAGGTCCAGATACTGAGGTGAATAAGATAACTAAAGCATGGATGAATACTCTTGATTACTGTCCTGAGGATGAAATCTGTGATTGTTCTCTTAATCTCTTTGCTGAAAATCACAATCGTGATTCTTATACGACATGTCGAATAACTCCGACTGTGTCTCATAAGCCGTGTCAGAAAATGTACCTGGTTATGTATCATTCTCCAGTCATCTTGACAACAAGGGTGATACAAAAAAAAAACAAGATGCTACCAAAACTCTCGGTTTCCTTGTGTAAATATCAGGATCATCTTAGCACGAACGATCAAAATCAGTCTTGCTCTGCTAAACGTTGTGTGCAGAAGAAGAAATATCCTGTGAAATCCTTTTTCCCTCAAAAAGTGAACGGTGAAGGATTTACACAAATTAACAATCAAGTTCTTCAAAACTGTTATTAAAAGGGAAAAGAATGACGTGCATAACTCTTCTTTCCTAAAGAATAAGCAAAAACTTGGATTGACAAGATCTTCATCCCCTCACGAGATATATCCCAGTCCTATATTGGATTGGAATGATTATGATCATTAATCTTGTTGTTCATGATTCTTTCGTCTATCCCTTTTAGGCAAGAATCATGATGTTCGAGAGGGTTGTGTTAGAATGTGTCTGTTAATTCTCTAGGAGCATTCGGTGTTTGTTTATTCTCCTCTTGTACCGTTATTGTTCATGAACGGTTTCTGACTCTTTAAAAGACTTTTTCTGGAGATAACCAATTTCTGTTAGGGTTTGGTAAAAAGTCATTTTTGGAAATTCTTCATCTTCATTCCTTTAAAATGAAGTTTCTCTTCTTCCGGATGATCATTTCATTTATCTTCTCTATCATGTCCTCCTCTAGTCTTTCAAGAAAAGAAAGTGACATATGGACTGTTTTGTTTCCCTCTAAGAAGATTCGTTTTGATTCCTCTAACAATGAGATGTGTTATGACAAGCGTATCTTCTCTTCTGATGAGAATTCTTTTGTCTCACAGTTTGATAATCTCTCGTTAACCATGAATCTTGTCTTGGAACAAGTACGTGCCCTGAAAAGTGAACTCGAAGCTTCTTCCAAAAGACTTGAAGAAAAGATGGATAGTCTTGAATCTAGGATTGATCTAATCGAAGATGAGCTTGATGAATACGGGGAATATGAGAAGAATATTCAAAGTAAGTGAAATGCTTCATAGAGGTTTAGTTGCCTATTATGTCTTTTTTTTTGGCTTAGTTGGAAGAATAACTAGTGTTTGAATAGCAATGATTGTGACTACACATAGCTATTATGTTTCATCTTCTTTTTAGGTTTTTTGGTATTAAATTCTAAAAATATTTGGAGGATGATGTTTTTGCAGTATTAATCTTTATGTTTTGATATATTTCAATTTGTTATGGGATATTTGTGTTTACGTTCGTGAACTATGTTTGTCCCATACTCTGTCAAAAGTAAAGTCGTTTGTGATCGGTATTCATGTTTGGTAAAAGAATGAATAGACTTTTGAAAAATACAAAAGTTAAGCCTTTGTTGTCAAATATTTGATGGAAGATAGGTTAAAATCTTTTATTTTCAAGGATTATGTCTATTAATATCGTTATGCAAATAGTGATTGAAAATAGAATGAATCCTTGTGTATTCCGCAGTATTGATCATCCCTGATCCATAATTTTATGTATTACTGTGAGGCTCCGTAATGCATCTTATGTTGAGCATTATACAACCGAGTTGATTTATTAGCTTAGTTGGTGTTCCGTGAGATATGTTATGTCGGGCATATTGAACTAAATTAATCATCTTGTTTGGTTATTTAGTTATTACTCCGTAAGTTTTCTTATGTCGAGCAAAATAAATGAAAATTAAATTGATTACTTTTTTAATTAGTTTGGTTGTATATTCCAATTAGATTAATTATGGGTTCTCTTGTAATTAATCTAGTTGAGTATTTTCTTGTCTCCATAAGTTCTCTTATATTGAGCATAATCAATTAAATTGATCACCTCTTGTGTTTAATTTGATTGCGTATTCCGATTAAATTAATCATGGGTTTACTTGTGATTAATTTGATTGAGTTTTTTGGATATAGAAAATCATTCTCATGGTTTTTGGTTTCCAATAAAATCCTTCTTTTCTTTTGAAATTAAGGTCGCTCTTGTTGTTCTTTCGGGAATGACATCAAAAGGGGGAGAGTTCTTTTGAACTTGTGCTTAATGGTAATTTATTGAGGGGAGTGCGGCTGTGGAATATTAGAGGGGTTATCTTGTATCTTTAAACTCCTTGAAGAATGCATTTAGCTTCGGATTTATGATTGCATCTAAATTAGTTGGTATGTATTTTTCTTTTAGTCATGAAACGTCTCTTTCGGAAATTTCATTATGATCTCGTTCTTGTACCTTTGCCAATTTTATTGACAAAAAGGGGTAGAATTAATATGTAGTTCATACTACAAATACATATGGTTTCCGGATCATTATGTAAGGGGGAATGGTTTCCATGTGAGATGGAGTATTGACTAAGGAAGAGTGATACATATCACCATAGTATTATTGTTGAAGTTGTGATACTGAACTTTGACAATGTGTAATAATATTATGACACTGTATAAAAATGATCGAGAACTATGTTTTCTCATTGTTATAGCTACGGATCTTCAACAACGGTGATGCTAAACTTACAACCTTTAGGATCATTGAAGTACTTGGAAGTGACGAAGATTTCGAGGAATGTTGAAGATTAGACATGTGGAATAGGAGCTACTAAAGTTTCTTTATCTTTTTTGTATTCCATATGTATTGATAGTTTTGTCACTAAAATTGACAAAGGGGGAGATTATTAGAGCATTGCTCGGTCGAACTCGCATGCGTTGTTATCTCAATCATGTTTGTCAATGTTAGTGATCAAAACTATAAGTCTTGATTTCTAGTCTATTATGACTAAGTCTCGGACTAGGATAGAAAGTGTAGTTGATCTCAAGGACTTCTGATAGACGCATTTATGTGTCTAATATATCTCAATTGTATATAGGTGTAGTGCTCGATTCTATACTTATTTGGTTATTTTATTTATTTGTAGGTGTTTTTAGAAGAATAAGGATTTGCGGCGAAATTGGCTGAAAATGCGGCGTTTGGACCTCCGTTGATAGAGTGCCGGAAGCGCCCCAGAAGTGTACCGGAAGTACCCCAGAAATACCCCGGAGGAACTCCGAAAAAAGCGCGGAAAATGCCCCAGAGGACACTTGCTATACGGACCCTTGATTTTGGATAAGGGGTAACCTAATTACTAAGGGGAACCCCATTTCAAGGCACATGCTAAAGGGACTCCCAGTCTGGTTAAGGGGACACCACATTCAAAGTTCAAATAATGGAATTTGGCGGGAAAACTAAAGTTCACGTCTGATAACTTGCTGTTGGATTTCTGGGCAGTTTTGAGGGAGATTAAATCCCTGAAATCAATTGGGCTAGGCCTGTTAAGACTAAACAGACCGTATGCAAGTGATTTTATCGATCAACTTGGGCTGGAATGGCTGGGAGAAGCGATCAAAGTCCAAACAGGATACGTATTGTTCTGTCCAGTTTCAAGGATTTGTATGAAAGATTTTGTGAGAGTTTTACGCTGGATAGTTACGTACTAGGTCCTGTTCAAGTCTTGATAAGAGTTTGGTGGAAAGTTTATAGCTAACAGACGCGTACGAATAGCTTTGAGCAGTATTTTCCGAGACTTTGGAAGAAAGAAAAAATAGAGATTCTATCGGGATTTCTTTGAGCTGTGAAGTATATAAGAGGTGGAGAGAAGTGAGAGAAGATTATCAAGAGTTAGGGGTCGATTGGGAGGCCAGCAGAGAGGCGCAGGAGGAGTTGCAGGAATTGTACCTGCTGCTGCTGCTGCCATTAACAAAGCTCGAAGAACACGAAGAACACACCTGCAAAGACAGTCGTTCTTTGAATAGTGGAAAGACTAGCGGCCGTGGGTCTTAAAAGAAGGCGTCAACAGCAGTCTTATTTTCACAGCGTCAACAACGGTGGTATTTTATGTTCTTTTCTGGACGCCGTCTGTGGGTCGCAGAATCGCTGTTTTCATTCTTTTCACTCTTTTAATCAACTTTTTGAGCATCAAATATTTATTTTTAGAACATGATTATTATGAGTAGTTAAACCCCATTACTAGGATGATGGAGGAAACCATTCTTTATGCATGAGTAATTCTATTTAATTCTTTATGACTATTTGCACTATTATGAGTTGTTTTATGATTTTTCTTGATTATTTGTGATTTTATCTGATGATGTATGCTTAGTCTAGGAACTCTTGATGCATCATGCTTATGATTTACATCTAATACTTTACAAAATCTTTTGGCAAAGAAAAGAGTCGATTTTTGTTATCATTATAAGCTATAATTGTCTAGAATTAATAGTTGATTCGCATGAGTATAAGAATTGGTGGAATCCTGAGTCCTAGTATCTCTTGATCCTCTGACAATTTTGTATATATTTTTGTTTTTAAATCTATTCAAGTCCGAGCAACGAATCTGTATTTACCGCAAATTTAAGACTACAACAAATTGTGATTCATCATACAAGTAGAAGAACTACTCAAGGAACCGGTGGAACTTCTCGACAAAAAGGTATGTGAAGACTTGAACTTATCTATCACTCAAAAGTATATCTACTTTATCTCCTACTCTTTGAGACAATAAATCATATGCTAAATATATAGACTTGGATTATACACATTTGGTATTTCGATCCGAGTATACCTCGCCTATCTATATCACGAAATATGTGTTGGTAAGGTTTTCACTTCGATCAAGTTTATCTTTACCATGTGACGAAAGTCATGTTATGTTTCAATCATCTTGAAAATTGCTTTGACGATAAATGGTGTAACAACTATATAACGTCCTCTAACAATGTTTCAATGATTGAAATGAGAGTTTAGATTACATAACCAATGGTGGACATAAGAATTGTTGTGGAAACAAATTTATGTATAAGTCCTATTCCTTGAACCAAAGTTTGCGAACTTTGTTGATCAAGAGAACCGGAAGAATGGCGTGAGCCAAGTCCGCGAACTACCAAAGTTCTCAAACCCGAGAATTTATGCTGGAGTTGACAAACTACTTGCGTGAAGCTAAGTCCGCGAACCTGTTGATTATTCGTGGGGTTGTAGTAATGAGGTTCAAACTCTCGGACTTGTGAAGGATAATTTTTTAAACTTAATAAAAAAGATAAATATATACAATAAAAATATTAACACTGGTGCCAGAAACTGGGACTAAAGATTCGGCCATTTTTCATTTTCAAGTGGTTCAGAATTTAATTCTAGGCGATTATAGTTCAAAACAAAACAAATATTAACTCTGTTCTTTGCCAAAGTAGATTCTATAAAATATTACTTGTATTTTATGAGCATGGCGCATCAAGAATCCCTAGGACTAAGCATACTCCATCAAATGAAATCACAAGTAATTAATTTAAAATCTTAATTCAATTAAAATTAGTGCAAAAAGTAAATAAAAGAATTAATGAAATTACCACATGGATGAAATTCGACCTCCTCCGTCGTCCCAGTGTTGGGTTTTAGCTCATCATGATAAAAACACGCTCAAAATATTTATTTATTGCTCAAATGGTGTTTACAATGAAGAGAAGAAGAGAAAATGGTGTAAAACTGTAATCTGCGACCCACATAAGGCGTCACATAATGAACGATAAAAGACAAGTGATGTTGCTGGTTAGAACGCACTGCGACCCACGTTTGTGCGTCTTAGAAACTGTTGATAAACGACTGTCCTAGCGAGTCCGTTCTTCGTGTTCTTGGTGTTATTCATCAGCAGCAGCAGCAACAACAGAGTTTCATCAACTCTTGATTTCTGCTTCTCTGGACCTCCTCTCGACCCCAAACTCTCGACACCGCTTCTACAGCACCCTAAGAGACTATTTATACCCATATCACGCATTGAATCTCGTCATAACTCCAAATAATCTTCATTGAACACAAATATTTTCCACGGGCAATAATTTCTATATTTTCTTTCTCCACGCGTTTCTGAGATGTTTCGATCATTCCAATATCTTCTAAATATGTATATGAATCCTCAGAATTATTTTTCTTGCCTTTAGTCTCCTTTAATTTCCATAAATCAACTTGAAACCCTATTTTCCTTTTTTAACTGTTGTGAAAAATATCCGGCGATTGGGCCCAACTCAGGCCATTCCAACACTCAAAATATATTCATATACCCATAAGGAGTCTATCCCTTGAATTTCAGCTCTTTAGTCTACTCATAACCCTTTCAAATCATGCCCGTAAAATCTTCCAGTGTATGAAATAATTTTCCCGCCAAAAATATTTTCAAATTCTGGGAAGAAAATGACCTCCCCCTAATCCATTTCTGGGGTCCCTTTAGCAATTGGGGCGGAAATAGTAATTTTTGGGGCTGAAACAGTAATTTTTTTGGGGTTCCTCCGGGACATTTCTGGGGTTCTTCCGGTGCATTTCTGTAGTGTCTTTAGTATTTTATCCTAGGGTATAAAACACCACTTTTTGAGCCAATTTTTGCCGCAAGAGCTTATTTCTCTAAAAATATCTATAAAGACATAAAATAACAAAATAAATAGAAAATCGAGTACTAACAATACATACAATTGAGACATATTAGACACATAAATGTGTCGATCAACACCCACAAACTTATTATTTGCTAGTCCTCGAGCAAAACTAATATTGAAAATAAAATCCTAACTCACTAGGTGTCCCTAGTGACCGAGTTAATCTCGGGAGGGTTTACCAGAGGTGTACCCACAAAACCAATACTCCAGACCCTAGCTATCTACAACGAACCTTGGAAGGAACTAAAGAATCTCCTTGGTTGGCATACTTATTGACTACAAGAGGAAGTACCCTGATGCGAAATTCCAATTGATGTACACGAGTTTGCACTCAAGCATACTAAAATTCATATATAAGTGATAGAGCTCTACTCAGATAGTTGCACTATGGACATCATATTCGGATTCAAACTAATCACATGGAAAGATTAAGAGATGGATATAGAAAAACATAGATGGTTTTGATGTTTACTAAGTGAACGGCGTTTCCCATATCTGTCTGAAGGCCTCTGCCAAAATGAACCTATCCTAATGGATTGAGATACTAGTCTGACTAATATCAACACACTGGCATATACAAGGGAACCAGTGGTCGACAACCTAACTCTAGGTCAACACAACTGGCATATACAAGGGTACCAGTGGTCGACTTTATTGAATTTTCCTTTTGGTCGAATGGTCTGGTCTCAATTTTTTTTTTTTTCAATTTTTTTTTTCAACTTTTTTTTTCTTTTTTTTTTTCATGGTATCTCAATCACTCTAATTCACCCTAGCATTGGTAACAACTTGAATCGTGGGCCCCACCTATCACTTATAGAAACATGGTTTAAAAAATAAAAAAAGAAGTGAAAAGGACTCAACGAGATATGGTGAAACTATCATGTTATTTATAACACCTGAGCTCTGTGCTTTTATGAATAAACTTCATAGATGTTTCCATCTAATCAGATTGGTTCAACTCCTACAACCAAGATGCTTCCATCCACTTAGATTAGTTAGTGCAAACCTTAATATGCATAAATTTCTAGGCTCTGGAGTTTAATAATTGCAACTAAAAAGTTTCTCCCATAGCCCCAAACTTAAATCTAACATTGTCCTCAATGTTCTAAAGATGAAATTAAAAGCATGAACAAGGAGAAACTGTTACTATTTGAAGCAAAAGAGTTAAGGAAGGATATTACCGTGTTGCATGAGATTGGGTTACCTCCCAAGAAGTGCTAAGTTTAAAGTATTCAGCCAGACTTAGAAAAGGATTGGTCAACTCGAACCATAAAGTAACATTCGAAATAACTGTGGGTCTTCAAAACCAAATAGAGCTGACCATAGGAAACTGCAGTGAACCAAGAAAATGGACAAGAATAGCATGCCCTTACCTAGTTTCCTGAAAACTATCGCTAATTGCGGTTCAGGTTCAGGTTCTATGAAAGGGTCTAAATAGAATATTTTCATTGGCTGCGTTTCTTTATAGATGGGATCCGAATCACTAGGTCTTAGAGTCTGTAAAAACTCAAATACGAACTTAGAATCACGAAGTAATAACCTAAATAATTGCGGATCCTCTAAGTCAATCAGATATGACTTACATAGTTGACCACAGTGAGAGTAGTGGTCATTCTTAGGAAAATGTGTCGATTCTATTAACCGAAAGTAATTAGGCTTAGTCTCAGAACTTAATATTCGACTCATTTGAAACGTTCCCACAGTTGGAAGAAAACTATTTGGTGGGAAAACAAAGTCAATATGGGTATCATAGCCTGGGGAAACCACATCAACCAGAGGATGGGTTTCTAATAACTGAACTCCTTCATGGACATCATTAGGCTCGGGAAAACGAGTATGAAGGTAATCTTGTAAAATGGTCGAGGCACAGATATCAAGTCCTAAGTGTGGGGACTTTCTGAGAGTTAAAGGTAAGGCACTAGGGAAGTGATAATCACCCCCAAACTTAGAGTTTTCAGTGTCTCTAGATAGACCTCTAATTATTTCTTGAATTTCCGTATCTTCAAAGTCCTTAAAATATTCAAGAGATTCTTCTAAGTTATTATCAGGTAGTGCATCTTTACTCATCTCTACGGGTCTATCTTCTTCTTCCAAGACTATTGTTTCTAAGTCGCTAGACTCTAAAACAGTATTTTCGAAATGAACCCGTTCCTCTAACCCACTATCGGCTTCGTAATCAAAAGGAAAAACTACATCGTCTAAAACGGTGGTATCCCTAATCAAATCCTCGTCCTTTTGAATAGGTGAATAATCATAAAAATTATTTGGATTTGAACTAGAAATAACATAATCACTATACAACTCAATTGGATTACTAGACTCCTTATTACTATGCCTACATATTTCAGATTCTTCATTATTGCCATCCTCATCATCATAGTACGAAGATGATTGAACCTTATCTAAATAAGTAGTGTATTTTATTCTAACCTCGTCCTCTAAATTAGGCAAATATTCTCTATTCACATCAAGGGTAAAATTGGAAACACTATTTTGGAAATTTAGATCTTTTAGAGAAGTTCTATTCTGGGTCTCTAACAAAAGCTTTTGGGACGACTCACATGAATTCCTGACGTAATCTAGGAAATCAGGTAAAGAAAGTTCACTCATTGCATTATTTTCGTCCATAACTAAGTTATTCATTTCACCGAACTTACGTGATGTTTCAGCTAACTTACGTGTCGACTCAAGTAAAGAGGAATTAACAGAATTTTTCTCGTATGACTGATGGTTGTGAGGATAGTGATTGGGCTCACCATGGTATGAACCATAACCTTGAAAAGTTTGGCGTTCCCAACCACTATTCCCAACATGGTAATAAAACTGATGATGTTCATATTCAAATTCAGGTCGATATTCATTGTATTGGCTTCTATCATACCATCTTGACATTCTTAATTGCAAGGGAATTCTACACAATCACAAACAAGGCTGAATCGACCAAATCAAACCTATAAAATCTAGCAAACAACAAGCATGATGGCTCCACTTAGATTGTTTGTATACCAGCTTCTATCTTTCGAAAGGGAATTCGTTGCAATTTGAGCAAACCCCTCTGGAATCAATCCGAGTCAAAGTAAGTTGAATTGAGGCGAGGGAAGCTCAGTGGAGCTTTGATACCCAAGGCCTCACCGCTATCACAAGGCGGCGTAGTCACGCATTCAACTCACAGAAACCATCATGAACTTCGAGGTGTGCTTAAGAAAGTAACCAATATCCTTCGAAAAAATTTCCTAATAAGCGCGTTACCCTATCGGTCTCGTTCTAGTCAAGTTTTAAGCTTGGGTTCGCGTTAGGTTTCGTTTTTCTAAGGCGGGCAAGAAGGGAGCGGTGATGAAATCCGAACCCTTATCTTGTATTGGCCAGGCCTTGCCCTTTACTAAGAATTTAAAAATAGTCCAAATTCGTCCTCAATCAATGAATCACCTTAAGGAATACAGTAACTTGCTTACAGGAGATTCGCGAGTGTTTCGATGGACTTACCTCCCGTACCAGACGGGGGATGAACCGTTGAAGTCGACTCGGGCCACGACTCCTATGTCATGTACGAACCCGAGGGGCCGAGACGATATAGTAATCGTCGTCCTTCCCTGCACACAGTTTATATAAAATTTTTTTTTTTAATAATACCGTTCCGTAGGGTTAAAAAAAAAAGAATAAAGTCCAGTTGTCCAGAATAAAGTCCAAATAAAAAGTCCAAAAATTACAAAAATTATGAAAAATAAAGCCTATTTACAAATCCTAAAAAAAAATTATGTCTTTTTTTTCTTCTCTTTTAGCTTTTAGCTTTTAGTGTTAATATATACAATAAAAATATTAACACTGGTGCGAGAAACTGGGACTAAAGATTCGGCCATTTTTCATTTTCAAGTGGTTCGGAATTTAATTCTAGGCGATTATAGTTCAAAACAAAACAAATATTAACTATGTTCTTTGCCAAAGTAGATTCTATAAAATATTACTTGTATTTTATGAGGATGGCGCATCAAGAATCCCTAGGACTAAGCATACTCCATCAAATGAAATCACAAGTAATTAATTTAAAATCTTAATTCAATTAAAATTAGTGCAAAAAGTAAATAAAAGAATTAATGAAATTACCACATGGATGAAATTCGACCTCCTCCGTCGTCCCAGTGTTGGGTTTTAGCTCATCATGATAAAAACACGCTCAAAATATTTATTTATTGCTCAAATGGTGTTTACAATGAAGAGAAGAAGAGAAAATGGTGTAAAACTGTAATCTGCGACCCACATAAGGCGTCACATAATGAACGATAAAAGACAAGTGATGTTGCTGGTTAGAACGCACTGCGACCCACGTTTGTGCGTCTTAGAAACTGTTGATAAACGACTGTCCTAGCGAGTCCGTTCTTCGTGTTCTTGGTGTTCTTCATCATCATCAGCAGCAGCAACAAAGTTTCATCAACTCTTGATTTCTGCTTCTCTGGACCTCCTCTCGACCCCAAACTCTCGACACCGCTTCTACATCACCCTAAGAGACTATTTATACCCATATCACGCATTGAATCTCGTCATAATCCAAATGATCTTCATTGAACACAAATATTTTCCACGGGCAATAATTTCTATATTTTCTTTCTCCACGCGTTTCTGAGATGTTTCGATCATTCCAATATCTTCTAAATATGTATATGAATCCTCAGAATTATTTTTCTTGCCTTTAGTCTCCTTTAATTTCCATAAATCAACTTGAAACCCTATTTTCCTTTTTTAACTGTTGTGAAAAATATCCGGCGATTGGGCCCAAATCAGGCCATTCCAACACTCAATATATATTCATATACCCATAAGGAGTCTATCCCTTGAATTTCATCTTTTTATTCTACTCATAAGCCTTTCAAATCATGCCTGTAAAATCTGCCAGTGTATGAAATAATTTTCCCACCAAAAATATTTTCAAATTCTGGGAAGAAAGTGACCTCCCCCTAATCCATTCCTGGGGTCCCTTTAGCAATTGGGGCGGAAATAGTAATTTTTGGGGCAGAAACAGTAATTTTTCTGGGGTTCCTCCGGGACATTTCTGGGGTTCTTCCGGTGCATTTCTGGAGTGTCTTTAGTACTTTATCCTAGGGTGTAAAACACCACTTTTTGAGCCAATTTTTGCCGCAAGAGCTTATTTCTCTAAAAATACCTATAAAGACATAAAATAACAAAATAAATAGAAAATCGAGTACTAACAATACATACAATTGAGACATATTAGACACATAAATGTGTCTATCAGAACCCAATCCGCGAACCGGCGAATTTCTCATACCCGAAAATTTCTGCTGGAGTTTGTGAACTCTACCCGGTAACTTAAGTCCGCGAACCTAGTCTGCGAAGTTGAGAAGGTTATATATCTGAAGATGATTTCTGAATTTAAACTTAAAAATACTAACGAATGCAGTTTGCAAAACGTGGCTATAAAAGTTCATGAACCGATTCGAGTGAATCAAATCATCTTTGCTTCAATTGTGTCTTGTATATTACATGAGATTTCCTTGCAATTGAACAACTCTCTAACTAGTTCATTTGAAGTCATTTGAACTAGTTATGGTGAAGAATAACATGGTTGATATGAAATGATCATATGGCTAACCATTTGGGTAACTATTGTTGAACCAACAAGTGCATATGTCTGGGTACGGTTAACAAACCTAGAAGCGTGCATTGTCAAGTGTGTGTAACAAGCTAAGCTTTCGATCTAACGGTTGAGAAATATTATCTTGAATCTAAATCAGGTTTTCATCTAACGGTGAATATTGAATGATTTGTGACTAAGCTAACATTGATTGCAAACCCTGCTTTGAAAGACTATATAAAGGAGACATCTAGTATTGTGCAAAACTAATCCCCATACCTTACGTGTGATACTAGTTTGCATACTAGAGTCGATTCTCCTTTAACCTTTGGTTTTCTTCTTCTAAAACCAGGTTAACGACTTAAAGACTTCATTGGGGTTGTGAAGCCAGGCCGATACTACTTTTATCTAGTTGTGCGATCTGATCTTGCATCTTCTATCGTACGAGTACAATCAGATTGATTGAATTAAGATTGATATCTCCGATAGGCAAGATATAAAAATTAATCACAAACACTTTTGTCTCATTGTTTCTGATTCCACAACATCTTGTTTCGCTACCATACGATTAAGATTGTTGTGAGGTGATTGATAACTCTAGGCTGTTCTTCGGGAATATAAGACTGGATTATCAATTGGTTCATGTTCACCTTGATTATTATCAAAAGATGGAACAAAACCTTTAGGGTTTATCTGTGGGAGATAGATTTATCCTTTGATAGACTTGTCTGTGTAAGACAGATTTGTTTATTATCAAAGCCTGCGATTTTGGGTCGTAGCAACTCTTAGTTGTGGGTGAGATCAGCTAAGGGAATGAAGCGCAGTATCCTGCTGGGATCAGAGGCGTGGGAGCATAACTGTACCTTGGATCAGTGGGAGATTGATTGGGGTTCAACTACAGTCCAGTCCGAAGTTAGCTTGGAGTAGGCTAGTGGTTGTAGCGGCTTAATACAGTGTGTGTTCAATCAGGACTAAGTCCCGGGGTTTTTCTGCATTTGTGGTTTCTTCGTTAACAAAATTTCTGGTGCATGTGTTATTTCAATTTCCGCATTATATTTTTTTATCTTTATAATTGAAATAATACAGGTTGTGCGTTAGATCATCAATTAGAGTAATCCAACCTTTGGTTGTTGATTTTCATTGATTGATCCTTGGATATTGGTCTTTGGTACCATCCAATTTATTCCTTGTATTTGATTAGAACTCGCAGTTCCTGCTTGAGTAAATCAAATCAATAAAAGAGATATAAACTCGTTGATATACTTTTAATTGATTGAGTCTTGTTGATTCTCTTTAAAGTATATTCGAGTTTATCCATACAGATTGCTAAGTGAAATATTGGGTGGTGTTGTTAGACCACCGCTTTTTCAATATCCCCAAAGCAATAAAAGATAGGTTAATACGCATAACCTATTCCTTAGGCACCATCTGTAATCTTTGATGGTAGCCTCTGCGATACCATTGGTATAAGATGCTCTATATTGATCCTAAAAACATGCAATATTCATCAAGTCCTTTTGATGTAAATTCTCTAGCATTAACAAGGGTGGTTAGCCTTTTCACTTTTCATTGTTTAATATGTGCTAGGATTTTTCAAACGCAAATTTCTTGGGAACTATAACTAGTCCAAAATATCAAAACATTCACCATATCCATCAGTCACTTTAATGGTCCGCATTCTGCATGAATATTTTTCTAAATTTCACCTTATTTTCTTTGTAATATGGAATTTTTACTATTTGCATCTTAGGATGGTCTCGATCATGTTTTACTGAAGACTTTGTAAAATGAGTGATATGCTCTCTTACTTAAAAGCATAATGGGAGAGAGGAGGGGGTTGTGCATCTGGTACTTTAGAAAACACTTATTGAGAGATATGTCGTTACTTCGCATTCTGTCAATCTTTTTCCCATTGTCTTGTCCACTCAAACACAATGATGTACGTATGATTCCTTTCAAAATTAAACATCATGTCACAGCCAAAGTGTCTTTATGGTTATGCCCAAAGCCTGTATGAGTCAATTCCCAACATTTCATCGTCGGAGCTAGTATGGATTCAATAATCCAAATACTAGCTATAGTGATTTACATTTCACTAGATTGACTCACTAGTTTCTCTAATACATTAGAGACAATAAAAGATGCATTCAATTACATTCTCATCACTGTGAGTTTCCACATGATATCTACTTGCATGGGTTTCTGTGAAATTTAACAAGGTGTAATTATCTATTGGTACATGTAGAGATTTTGTGACGTCTTTGTTCTATCTTGAAAACAAATTTTGAGCAATTCTGCGCTCGATGATCCAATCCTCGTAGTTACATTATAAGGAAATAGTTCAACAATTAGTTTAAATTCCTTAAGCTAGTGGAAGAAAAACAACTATGAGTTAGATACTTGGGTCTTGAGAGTTTTAATAAGTGGTGTGGATTATTACGTAATAAAAATGGGATTCAACTCAAGTACTTTAGAGTGAATATATATTACGTGTCACCAAATATACCTCAAGTGCTTTAGAGAATTTATGTCTCGTGTTTTCATTCCATAAATGCAGACATTGGATCTCGTTCAACTCAATAAGATAGTCGATTGGCCCGGCAAAGTTCTTGTTGCCGTCAAATTTGATGTGAAAATTGGTTGCTACTATGATACACACGTTACATTGTATATACCAATACCTATGACCAGGTGCATTTCCAACTCTTTCATTTATGATGGAAGATAGAATTAAATTTTAACTTCATCCCATGATATATATGTTCCTTTTCTCATGCTTTATGTCTAACTCTTATTACTTCGGGGTTCTTTCCATTTTCAATTTTGATGCATTTAGCTTCGTTGAAGAAATTTATTTATCTCAATAGGACAAGAGAATCTCAGTACACATGTCAACCACTTATTTTAGGTTGAAAAGATTACTAAAGATAGTTCTCTTGTTGTTATACTTCAACATATACTGGTTCTCTAATATCATGGGTGAAGTAGAAAAATGGAAATTTTCTGACTCATATCACCTTTTGTGAGTTCTTCCACAAAAAATTGGAATACACGTGATTTTATTTACAATGTATCTTTTGAAAATACCGACTCTTTAATAGTCGAGCAAGTGGATTACATCCCACGGAATTCAAATTTGGAGAGACAATATCAAGTTTGCAATAATGGTCTAAGTACTTCTAAAACCCAAATAAATATATTGGAATCGAGTTGGTACAACCAATTAAACAAAACTCACCATTCAACTATAGCCAATATCATATTCAAGAGAAAAAAATAGTATTAAGATCAAAATTCTTAATGATCGAGATCAACGATCATAATTTAAGTTGGCAGTTTATATATGCTATGGACTTATCTTAAAACAAAAAAAAAAAGACAGAACTAGCATGTTCTTAGGTAAGCTTTGGTACCCGGTGTATATATGCGGAACATGCTAGTCCTAGAACCGGGAACGGAACATGACAGGGCCCCAGAACCGAGCTGGAACAGGACAGGGCCCAGAACTGAGCTGGAACGGAACAGGACAGGGCTGGGACAGAACAGGTGATGGGACAGGACACCACCTGAAACAGGACAGGGGATGGGATATGACCCGTAACAGGGGTGGGAGGGGACCTCCTTCCTCTTCTTTTCTTTCGCATGGAGACTCCTTATCTTCCCCAATTTTGCACCGACCTAGAAACTTGATCCACATGCAAATCTAGGGGTATAAATTTGGTCGGGACGGGCAGCCCGACCTATTTATTAAATGGGACAGTATAGGGCGGGCCGGAACATCTCTTATCCATGAAATTAAAAGGGCCGGGCGGGCAGGATTATTTATCTACAGTTAGTACCCATGGCCTACCCAAGCCTATTTTGTAATTTGGGCTCGGGCGGGTAGGGTCGGGAGGGCCTTGAATATTACAAACAAATATATATATTATACATATATATTGTTAAAAATAAAAAGAAAGTAGTAATAATACACAAGTTTTACTTAAAATTAATAACCAAATACGAGAATTGAGATGGGAATAAGATAAACCAAACTTCCTATAATTTTTCCTGAATTGAATCATCAGAAAAGGAAACTTCCTTAGATTTTGCTCAATATTTTCTCTATATGGTTAACAAAATTAGACTCCAATGGAATAAAAGTTAAGAAATACATATGAAAACTATGAGGATTGACTGTATTAAGTATATGTACCAAGTATATTCTAGGATAAAACAAATGAGAACAGTCACTTAGGCTAGGTATATGGATAACACTGGCGGGCTAATACGGCGGGTAGCATTGACGGGATAATAGGGAGAGTATTGGGCCGGGAAAGAAAATTTGAATTGTGGCCTGTGCCCGCCCTCTTATTTAAATGGGCTAGGTCGGACCAGCCTGTAAAGGGCCACGGTCACCCATGGACTGTCATGGGACAGGACGGACGGTACTGGGCCTTGGGCTGCCGGGCAAAATTTACACCCCTATAGCAAATCCCAGATTAAAAAAACGACAAAGATTTGACCAACGTAAATCCTCATGGGGTACATACACAGTACGAAAGACAATCAATGACGATAACTAATATCACTCCCGAGGACGTATCAAAAATAATAATTCCTGATTGGTACACATACATAGTAGTTACGGAAATAATAACAATTAATCAAAATAATTCCAGATTTACAAACGAGATAAATCAAAATAATCCTAATTCGTGCGATTAAATCAATTTTTCGCCGCAGATTTAATAAACCCAATGTGATGAAAAGAAATAAAAATATTTAGGAGAAAATAGATCCAATTAATCTTGTTTGATTCCAACGTTGATGGAAATCATCCATGTAGAAAAAGAAAAGAAAAATCAATCGATTCCATATAGCTCTGCGGTACAGATTCGTGCATGATAACGTGTTGGAGTAACAATTAGAAAAGGAGAAGAACTTTTTATTGATAAAGAGGCATCATCTTTTACATACATACAATGTTCTTTATATATAGGAAGGGGAAAACCTAGAAATCTAATGGACCGCACATCCATGGGCCGTAGGCCCTATAACACTAATTGTATTTATCTGTTAGAACTTTTTCATTTGAAAGCCAATGTTTTGAAAGCTTTTCATTTGAAAGCCGGCCCGGCCAGTCAGCCGAGTGGATCGGTGATCGAACCACCTTTCTGGGTTGGGCTATTAGTGACCCAGTAAATTCAGTAAAAACAAATCGGGTAACTGACTGTGTCATTTCGACCCTATAGAAAGAATTCAACTCTCACGGGAGAGATTAAGCCCTTGGTCCTCAAGGCATCCTTAGTCACGATTTATAGAATATTCCCCGCGAGACACTGCTGGTCGTGATGTCGTGATTCCTATCGCACATCCTCAACGAGATATTGCTGGTCACATAGGTTCTGTAGAGCGTAAAATATCCCTGACAGACTTATGAACCATAACAACCACAATTCCAGCATGTTTTCGCGATACACAGCTAATTGTGATGCCATGATTCCTAGTATACGTCCTCAACGAGATGTTGCTGGTCATGTAGGCTCTGTAGATGCGTAAATACGTCTCATGCGGACTTATGACCCAGAGCGGATATTATCATATCTCTTATAATCACGACTCACCCTATTTGAGATGAAAGACTGATTCCTAGTACATCATCGCGAGATACACTGGTCATGTCTTCTCTAGGATATGACTCGACTTACTGAGGTTTCCAGATAATTCCTAGGACATCCCCGTGAGACACGCTGGTTATTCTACCCTCTGAGCCTTTTCGACAGACTCCTAGAATATCCTTTCGAGATACACTGGTCTTGTTGGCTCATCATATGGACACACAGTTGATTCCTAGCACATCTCTGCAAGATACGGTGGTCAAAGACAAGTGAGCCAAAGTCTCGCAGAGACATTAATCGGACGTACAAAGCTTTTTCTCTATCCCTCTCCAAACCGAGTCCCAGCTGACCACAGAGAGATACAGATCCGTCTACAAAATCTTGGAGAGATTCAAGTCTCTTTGCAAAAATCACGGAGAGATTTTGGGTCGTCCGCAAAAATCTCGCAGAGATTCAAATCTCTCTGCAAAAATCCCGGAGAGATTCAAGTCTCTCTGCAAAAATCACTGAGAGATTTTGGGACATCCGGAAAAATATCGGAGAGATTCAAATCTCTCTGCAAAAATCTCGGAGAGATTCAAATCTCTCTGCAAAAATCACGGATAGATTTTTGAGCTGTCCACAAAATCTCAGAGAGATTCAAATCTCTCCTCAAAATCTCGGATAGATTCACATGATAAGCACACGCCTTACCTAGTGTTCAAGCCTATTTCTTAGCCTCTCAAATACACTCAGGCTAGTAAATTGAGCCTGAACTATACATGGCTATCCAAAATGTGGATAAGCTCTCTTGAGATCTGCATGCTCAACAAAGGGGCCCACAAACGATAATACGATCTTCACATGGCATATGTGATCGGCTACGAAAGAGGGAGATCAGCCTCAGCTCCTCTCACACTCTGCACATGACTCCTAAGTAATTCCATGTCTTTTCGCGTGACTCATCCTAGTCATTCTTACAAATCATAGAATATCTCTCTATCTTGGCCAACTCGGCTAAAGAGAATATTTCTCATCATCACGAAGGCTGACTCAACTTCACACAAATGGGGGGATGTCAATTAGGGTTTTGGTCTGGCGGTCTACAACACGTGTGAGAAATACCTGACTTATTCCTCACCGCAGAAGAGAATAAAGGCGGTGGAATAATGAGATAAACTCAACCTAGTTTATCCCTATTCCTGAAGAGACGGGAGAATTGTTTTTCACGGCATGGAAAGAAATCCTTATCTTCACCGACTTGAGATTAGAGAATTCATCTATAAATAGGTCATCTATTTTCCAAGCTACGATCATCTTTATCATAACCTATGAGAGTAATAACTTGTTCTCTGATCTCTCTCTTCATCTGCTTCTCTCCCTAAGACCAGCCCTAAACCTCCATCCCTGTGACTGAAGCAGCCTTTGAACGGCTACTGTGCGTGGTTTAGGTGAAGATTGTTCGTGCTCAACCTCCCGAAACTCACTTTCAAAACCCTAGAATCCCATCTCTAGCCTCTCACTGATTTTAGGTAACTACAACAGCAAAAAGGAAATTGTTTTTGATGTGTTCTTCTGAATCTTTTTCATCAATTAACATATTGTTCAAATATGGAGGCAGGTTCATAAAAGACATGACTAAAAATCAGATCTCAACAAGTTACAATCCCGAAAAAGAGAATAATACACTATGAATAAACATGACTAAAAATCATATCTCATCAAATTATTAAGGTGCGGGAGCACAACTTATTGCCAGACTCCCAGCCATCTCTATGTAAATTCACTCTTGGTTTTCAATAAAAGCTTTCATGGTATCCTTTCAAAATGAGAATGAAAATAATAATAATAATAATAATAATAGATGAAGAACTTTATAAAAGATTGCAAAATCTATTAATACTAATATATTAAGAACGAATTTATCTCCATGTTGATGATGTTGTAATGTTGAGACGAATGATGTGGATGATGTTGTTGCTATATTTTTGTTATGATGCACAAACAACAAATTTATAATCAAGATGTTGTGAATACAGTGAAAATTAAACACAAAAAAGCGAAATAAGAGCACTAACTATTGTGTATAAACTGAAGGAGGAACCTAGGAACAGGAGCAGAGTAAGCAAGACGAGGAAGTGGGTGGTGGGGGAAGAATACTTTATTGATCCTTGGTGTGACAATTGGATCCCTGGAAAAGGGACTGACACACCAAAAATCAATACTAGTCTTGATACGAATCTTAGAGTAAATGATTTGATAAATCATGATTCTAGAACTTGCGACACAACAAATTTAAGTGTTGTTTTTGATCAACCCTTGAAAGAGAAGATTGAATATAGTACCCACAGTATTGTGCCCTCTAAAGATAGAAGGGTTTAAATACCTTCTAAGGATGGTATTGAAAATATTAAATCTGCTTACTCTGCCTTAAATATTAGTGGAGACACATCTAATTACTCCTACTGATGGAAGGCTGTGTGAAAGTGTAAACTTCTTGTTTGTTTGGAAAGATTTGGAAGGAGTCTTCCAGTAAGAGAAATTCTTCACCAACACATCCACATATCAGATTATAGTTATCCAAGATGCAAGTTTAAATCTGAAACAACTATTCACACCCTAGTAACTTTCAATTGTCTTACTAGAGTTTATAGACATGGAAATGTACAAGCTACTCATTTACATAAATTTACCTTTCACCAGTGGGTTAGATTTTGGCATCAGCTCCATCCTTAAAAAGATTTATCTGATATAGCCGAAATTTTTCCATTGATTGCGCGCTTGCATGTGGTCTGTATGGAAAAACTGGAATAATTTATAGTTCATAATGAGAAATAAGAATATTTAGCAAGAATAAATTCAATTACGCTTAGCTTTATTAGAACCCCATCATTACGGAGCATATATGCGATCTCTTCACCACAACCAACTTCATCTTGGATGGATACACAGAAGGATTGGACCAAGATAAGCGACGACGGTGCTTGTAGCCCAAATTTTCCTAATGTAGGAATGGGTTTCATTCTTAGAGATTCAACCCATATATTTTTTTATGCTTAGTCAAATTACTTTGCATGTTTCTATGCAGAAGAAGAAGAGACTCGAGCAATTAGAGATTCTTTGATGGTAGCTTAGGAGAAGATACTTGATCAAATCATTGTTGAAAGTAATGCACTAGCTATCTGGGAGCAAATAAACAAGAAGACCTTCACGGGAAATCAGAGAACACATTGTCTGTTACAGGATATTAAAATTATAATTCCCAAGTTTATCTCCTTTATCGTATTTGTTAACCGTGTTGCAAATGGAGTTTCTCACGATCTATCATAATAGGCCGAAACAAATGTCAGCCATATGGCTTCGTCTATTCCCCTATTTGGCTCATCCCGTCTTTATGTAAGGACCATAGAGCTAGTGAATTGTAATTTTTTGATTGTTGGTTCTTTAAAAAGGAAAGAATAAAAATAAAGAGATATGTGACAAAAAATGGGGGCACAATTAGTTTTGTTAAAAATAAAGAGTTAATGTTTAATTAATATAATAAGGACAAGGGCATTGTATTTGCGAATTTCCTTTACATTTGACCCTGTGAAACCGGGGTTATACACTGGCTGAACCATTTGATCCCCTACTCGGTAATTTTTCCGGTTCGACGCCCTGACTAGTTTCCAGAACATGGTTGAAAGCTCCTTAATGATCCAAATCACAAAATTAAATACTCATCGGTATCAAAATATAAATAAGGACAGATTGTGTCATGCACAAATTTTTTACAGAAGTATTTATCAGGTACACAAATAAAATAGAAATAAAAAAGAATAATAGTAAAAACTACACTAACATAAAAAGAAAATGAAAAAACTGTATGCCTAGAAAATTGAAAAAGTTTATAGTTAAGTTATTGAGGCCCGATTTACCTTTGTTTCACCAAAATTACACCAGTAACGCTACAAATCCCACATCAAACATAAAATACTCATTGGTAAAACTTTACACCATTTTAATGTTGATGTTTGAAGTACTAATGAAAATGTTTTCTCAGTTTTCCTACCGTAACACTTCTTGTGTTTTTTGTTTCTTGTCCACATCTCAAAGATATCCTTGTAAATTCTTTGTAGTTTGTATTTTGTTCTTTTCTTTGCAACAAAATTTGTCCATTTTTCTTCTTATCGATAAAATACATGGATATATAATTTGACACAACATTGTCTTTTTTCAATATATAGGGTGTTCCTTTATCTACCTATCTTTTTTCCGGTAGTTCTTTCAAGGGTTGTTGTTAGTAAAATAAGAGGAAGAAAATGTTATTTGGTGGGATCAAATTTTCTAAAAGTATGTGTTATATTAAATGTTGTAAATACAGGCGTTATCCTTGTATGTGCCTGATTCCATTAGAGCCAAGATGAGGAACTTTGTTTCACATAACCAAAAAACACATCAGGAGCTTTTTAGGTTAGATATAAAGAAAATGGTCTTTTTCTTTATATTCTTAATAGAAATAGAAACTCATGTGAGAGTAAGTGAGGAAAATGGGACTAGGGTTCTTGAGAGGGGATTTTGGGGGAAAACCTTGTTTGATACATAGTGAAATCATTTCGTTGTTTTCGCAAGTGGATGTACATCATATTGATCGAACCACTATAAATCCTTGTGTTGTATGCCTGCTTGATTTGATTTCATTTTATTTCCATTTCATATATTGATTGATTGTGCTATCTTGAGACATTTTTTATAAAAAAATTGGTGTCAGAACTCCAGGTGAGAGCGATATCCGATGGCGAAAAAGTATGAGACTGAGATGTTTGACGGAATGAATGATTTCAATGTATGGAGGCTAAAGATGAGGGTTGTTTTGGTGCAACAAAGTTTGGTGAAAACTTTGAAGGGGAAAACGTCTCTAGGAACAACATTGAAGGATGATCTAAATGATGAGCTCATGGAGAAAGCACATGGAATAATTTTGCTTTGTTTGAGCAATGAGGTCTTAAGAGAAGTGGCAAAGGAAACGAATTCGGATGGGTTATGGAAAAAGTTGGAGAAGAAGTATATGACTAAATCTGTAACTAATAGTTTATATCTTAAAAAGAAATTACATACTGTTAGAATGCATGAAGGAATTCTATTATAGATCATATTGTTGATTATAATAAAATTCTTTGGATTTGGCAAATATTGATGTCAAAATTGAAGATGAAGACCAAACATTGGGTTTGCTTTGTTCCTTACCACCATCTTATGAAAACTTTGTTGATACCATTATGAATGGAAAAACCACAATTTTCATGGAAGATGCTAAAGCGGCTTTAAACTCTAAGGAGCTAAAGAAAATGGGTATTGATGGTAAAGAGAATTTGGGTTGTTTGTAAGAGGAAGGGGAAACCAAAAGGGTGGTTTAGATGGATTGAAAAAGACTTAGACCGAAAAATTCTATTGCTTTCATTGTAAGGAACAAGGGCATTTAAATAAGGATTGTCTAAAAAGGAAAAATGTTGAGAAGCATACTAACCAAGATATTGCATCAAATGTTTAACTAGAAAATGATGATGGAACGGTTCTCACGATTTATACCAAAAGCTCGGATAGTGGGTAAATTATTGATTCGGGTGTACTTTTCACATGTATCCTCATAGAGAGTGGTTTACTACTTATCAAGCTAGAGAAGGTGAAATAATGTCACTTTTAAAGTGGTGAGTGTAGGTATAATTCAAATTAATATGTATGACGGTATGGTGATGACTTTAACCAAGGTTAGGCATGTTCCGGACTTGAGAAGAAATCTGATTTATTTGGGTACACTTGATTGAACTAGTTGCAAGTATTAAGGTGAAGGTGGAGTTATTCATTTCTCAAGGGGATGTCTTACAATTATGAAAGGTGAGAGATTTAATGGTCTTTATATGCTACAAGGTACTACCGTGACAGGTGATGCAGCTGTATATTCTTCAAGTTCTTAGGATGATACTACCATGTTGTGGCATATACGGTTAGGGAATATGAGTGAGAGGGGGTTGGTTGTTTTGAGCAAGCAGGGATTGCTTTGTGGTCATAAAACTGGTAAGCTTGATTTTTGTGAAGAATGTGTCTTTGGGAAGTAGTGTAGAGTCAAGTTCAGTACAACTATTCATAACACCAATGGTATTTTGGATTACATTCATTCCGAACTTTGGGGTCCTTCTCGGGTGGAGTCACATGGTGGCGGAATATATATGTTGACACTCATTGATGATTTCTCAAGGAAAGTATAGGTATTCATACTGAAGCGCAAAGATGAAACTTTTTTCAAGTTCAAGTAATGGAAGACTATGGTTGAGAAGTAAACTGGTAGGCAGATAAAGTGCTCTAGGATAGACAATGGTTTGGAATTTTGTGAAGGTGAGATCAATGATTCTGCAAGGATCAAGGGATTGTGAATTGTGAGACACTGCACAGTCTGAAAAACAACACAGCAAAATGGTGTTGCGGAAAGGATGAACATAACTATTATGGAGAAGGAAAGATGCTCTCCAATGCTGGGTTACCAAGAAAGTTTTAGGCAGAAGAAGCAAACACATCAGCTTATTTAGTACATAGATCTCCATCAATTTTTATTGAATGCAAGACTCTAAATGAAGTTTGGACAGGTTCACATGCGAAGTATGCAGACTTGAACATTTTTGGATGTCCATCCTATGCTCATGGGAATGAGGGGAAGCTTGAACCTAGAGTAAAGAAGTGTATCTTTATTGGGTATGCAAAGGGTATGAAAGGATGCAGGTTATGGTGTTCTTAAGAGATATTAAACAAGTTTCTTATCAGTAGATAGGTGATATTTAATGATCAATCGATGTTGAAGCCAAAGAATGAACAACTAGATGGAATAATTGAAGAGGGTGGTAGTGATAAGGTGAAGCTTGGTGACTATATGGAACTTGAGATGTAAGTTCAGGGAAACAATGAGACTGTTGTTTTTGATGAGGATGATCAAGAGATTGTGCAAGATCCTGCCAAGAAGAAGAAGCACAAGATCATCAGTATAATCTTGTAAGAGACGGAGAGAAAATGCAAGTTAGACCACCTTAGAGATATGGCCATGTTGATTTGGTTGTGTATGCACTTGTAGTTGGTGAGATCATAGATAAGAGTGAGAGGTGCACTTATGAAGAACTAATGAGTGGTGAAGAATCAACAGAATAGGGATCTTCCACGATTGAAGAAATTTAGTTTCTTGACAATAGTGGGACTTGGGACATAGTTGCAAAGCCTAAGGGACAAAAGATTATTGGAAGCAAATAGGTTTTCAAGAAGAAAAAAGGTACTTCAAATGGTGAAGGAACAAGGTACAAATAAAGGTTTGTCGCAAAAGGGTATACAAAAAGAGAAGGCATTGATTACAATGAGGTATTTTCTCTTATTGTTAAACATAGTTCTAATAAAAAATTGCTTTCTATAGTTGCTTTAAGTGATCTAGAATTGGAACAACTAGCTGTTAAGGCATCTTTCCTTCATGGTGATTTGGAAGAACGCATACATATTGAAAAAGCGGAGGTCTAACAACCACACCCAATATTTCGCTTAGAAATATGTATGGACAAACTCAAATATACTTTTAAGAGAATCAACTGGACAGTCAGACTAAATCTTATTAAAAGTATATCAAAGAGTTATACCTCACTTTCTCGATTCAATACTTACTCAAGCAAATATAAATCTGCGAGTCTAATTGAATACAGAAGAAATCACTTGAACGGTACCAAAGACCAATGTTCAAGGATCAATCAATTTCAATCAACAACCAAAGGTTGGATTTCCCAATTGATCGATTCAACGCACAACTTGTGATATTTCAATTATATAACAAAATATAATGCGGAAAAGAAATAACACAGACACCAGAAGTTTTGTTAACGAGGAAACCACAAATGCAGAAAAACCCGGGACCTAGTCCAGATTGAACACACATTGTATTAATCCGCCATAGACACTAGCCTACTACAAACTAACTTCAGTCTGGACTGTAGTTGAACCCCAATCAATCTCACACTTATCCAAGGTACATTTGCGCTTCTTACGTCTCTGATCCCAGCAGGATACTACGCACTTGATTCCCTTAGCTGATCTCACCCACAACTAAGAGTTGCTACGACCCAAAATCGAAGACTTTAATAAACAAATATGTATCACACATAAAAGTCTACGGTAATAGATAAATATGTCACCCACAGAAATACCTACGAGTTTTTTTTTCCGTCTTTTGATAAATCAAGGTGAACAGCAACCAATTGATAACCCGGAGTTATATTCCCTAAGAACAACCTAGAATTATCAATCACCTCACAATAATCTTAATCGACTAGCGAAAGAAGATATTGCGGAGTCACAAATGATGAGACGTAGATGTTTGTGACTTCTTTTATATCTTGCCTATCAGAGAAATCAATCTCAAGCAAATCTTACGATTGTACTCAAATACGATACAAACATCGAGATCAGATCACACAACTACAAGAAAAGTAGTATCGGTCTGGCTTCACAATCCCAATGAAGTCTTCAAGTCGTTAACCTATAGGGTATCGATAGAAACCTAAGGTTAAAGGAGAATCGAATCTATCTAACACAACTGGTATCACACAGGAGGTGTGGGGATTAGGCTTCCCAGTTGCTAGAGTTATCCTTTATATAGTCTTTCAAATCAGGGTTTGCAATCAATGTTATCTTAGTAACAAAGCATTCAATATTCACCGTTAGATGAAAACCTGATTAGATTCAAGCTAATATCTTTCAACCGTTAGATCGAAACTTAGCTTGTACACACAAATGAAATGCATGTTTATTTAGGTTTGTGTAACCGTACCCAAACATGTACATCTAGTTGGTTCAGCAGTAGTTAACCAAATGGTTAGCCATATGAGCACTTTCATATCAACCATATTCTTCTTTACCACAACTAATTCAAATGACTAGTTAGAGAGTTGTTCAATTGCTTACATCTTATAGAGGTATACAAGACACAATCGAATCAAAAACAATTTGATTCACTCAAATCGATTCATGAACTTTATATCCACGGTTTGCAAATATGCATTCCTTAGTTTATATAAGTTTAAGTTCACGAATAATCGTTTTTAGAAAATAACCAACCTAAGTACGCGGACTTAAGTACCCGGAATAAGTTTGTTTTCAGTTCACAAACTCCAGCAGATTTCCACGGGACGTGAAATTCCGATGGTGCGGGTACTGGTACGCGGACTTTAGTTTCGGTTTTCCTGATTAGCAAAGTACGCATACTTTGGTTCAAGAAATAAGGACTTACACGCGTATGAGTTACCACACAATGTTTATATCCAACCATGTTTATATATTCAAAACTTTCATTTCAATCATTGAAACGTTCTTAGAGGACGTTATATAGTTGTTGTTCACAAACCATTTTTCGTCAAAGTAATTTTCAAGTAATTGAAACTTGAGATGACTTTCATCACTAGTAAAGATGAACTTGGCCAAAGCGAAAGCTTACCAACACATATTTCGAGAAATAGATAAGCGAGATAAACTCGGCTCGAAATAGCAAATGTGTATAATCAAAGTCTATATACAAATACGACTTTTGTCTCAAGATAGAAGATAGAGTAGATTGACTTTTGAGTGATAGATAAGTTCAAGTCTCCATATACCTTTTAGTCGATGAATTTCCACCAGTTCCTTTAGTAGTTCTTCGTCTTTGTATGATAATCGCCATGGAGTCTAGAGCTCAACTACACTTTTTATCCTAGTCCGAGACTTAGCTATAAGTAGACTAGAAATCAAGACTTATAGTTTTGGAAACTAAACTTGACAACAAGCTTGAGATGGCAACGCTTAAGAGTTCGACCGAGGAATGCTCTAACAATCCCCCCCCCTTTGTCAATTTTAGTGAGAAAACTATCAATACATATGGAATACAAAATAAATAAATAAACTTTTGTAGCTTCTCTTCCACATGCCTGATCTTCTTGGTTCTTCAACATTACTCGAAATCTTTGTCACTTCCAAGTAATCCAATGATTCCAAAGGTTCTAAGTTTAGCATCATCGTTGTTGAAAATCCGTAGCTATAACAATGAGAAAACAAGAATTCTCAATCATTGTTACACAGTGTCATAGTATTATTACACATCATCAAAGTTCAATTTTATCACAACTTCGACAACAATACTATGGTGATATGTAACACTCCCCCTTAGTCAATACTCCATCTCACATGTAAACCACTCCCCCTTACATAATGATCCGAAAACCATATGTATTTGTAGTGTGAACTACACATTAATTCTCCCCATTTTTGTCAATAAAATTGGCAAAGGTACGAAAACTATGTGGGATCCTAATTAAATTTCCATAGAGACATTTCATGACCAAAAGAAAGCACATATCAACTTTTTAGATGAAATCATATAGCCGAAGCTAAATGCTTTCATCAGGGAGTGTATAAAGATACAAGATAACCCCTATAATATTCCAAATCTGCACTCGCCAAAAAGATTTGACAATTAAGCACAAGTTCAATTAAGAACTCTCCCCCATAAAATGTCATTCCCGAAAGAACAACAAGAGCGACCTTATTTTCACAAGAAAAAAAGGATTTCTTTGGACATAACAAATCACATACGAATATGAATTTGAATCAAAAAATACTCAATTAAATTGACCACAAGAAAACGTATGATTAATTTAATCGAAATTGCTTTACATAAGAGAACTTACGGAGCCGCACAGTATATACATAGAATATGGATCAGGGAAGATCAATACTGTAGAATAGACAAGGATTCATTCTATTTTCCATCACTATTTGCACAATGACATACAATAGACATAATCCTCTTAAAAAAAGTCCATCCTATCTTCCATCAATATTTGCATAATGACATACAATAGGCTAAAAACTTATGTAATGTCAGAAGTTCATTCATTCTTTTATCAATACATGCATATCGACATATGAAAGACTTAACTTTTGACAAGGTATGGGACAATCATAGTTCACGGACGCAAACCCACATATCCCATAAAAATTGTAATATATAAAACCATAAAGATTAATACTGCAAAAATCATCTTCGAAACAAATTTTTAGAATTTTAAACAAATAAACCTAAAAACAATGAAGATGAAAACGTTGGACATAGCTATGTGTAATCACAATAATGGCTATTCCAAATTCTAGTTATTCTTCTAAACAAAACAATAAATAAACTTCTCATAAGAAAATTTACTAGATGTTAAGACCTTTTAATAATTATTTATCGTCCCCGAGCTCCTTGTCGTCAATAGCCATTGGGACATACGGTTCATGAAGATAGGAGTTAATGTCAATAAACCTTCTTGTCTGATGTCGAACCAGGGCCTTCTGAATTTAATGAGTCTTAAGCACAACAACCTTTATTTGTTGAATCTCCTTTCGTATCTCCTTCAACACTTCAAGAACATCAGAAAACTTCTGAGAATTTGAAGGAACAACTCTTGGCTTCCTCACATTCCTTTTTTTCCTTTTCAAAGTTGGAGACAACGGAGATTTCTCTTTTTCCTTCGTGATTGATGGCTTAACAATCATATGAACATCTTTTCCAATTAGAAGACATGATGCTTGTAGTATCCATTAGCGTATGGGATTGTGAAAGGAAATCACAATTTAACTCAACAAGTAGCCTTAAGATAAAAGAAGTTTCAGGGAAGGAAAAAAGAATGTAGGGTTATGCAACCTTTAACAGGTTCGTGCACACATAATTCTGAACCCTAGGGAGAGTAGAATTGTCGAGAATAACCTTCCTTTATTGATAGATAGGGAATTTTAATTTTGCATCAAACAAAAGCAAAGCAAAGAAAAAAGAAAAACAAACTTTTCTTATAGACTGAGAGGTGCACAACCTTGTCTCTTTTGATCAGGAACATGAGACAAGATACACAAATCAACACAATCAAGTAGTGTTGCGGTGAACAAAAATATGTCCACCATGTTCCTTTTGAGAGGAATCCATAGACCTCTGTCTATCAAAACAATTGGAACATACTTTCTTCTCTAATGCTCTTGTTTTATCCTTGGAAACTAACTTCTTAGACGAAGATAAAATCTTACATACCTCAACGGTCTTTTGAGCAAGTTTGAGCTTGTTTGCTAATTGATTTTCTCTTCGTTGAAGTTTGTTGACATGTCTCAAATTGTATTTGTACTTGTAACACTTTGGTAGTTCATGACCTTTGAGTGAACAATACGAGCATGTCAACCTTGGATATAATTCAGGCATCTGAGATGTGTAGGCTGCTAGACATATCGTGGTACCTGAAACATTATACACAGAGTTTCCAATAGAAAGGTCAATTTTATCTTCCAGATTGGTTGAGTTTTCTTCTGAAAGACTATTAATATTGATGTATGTATTGCTACGATTATCAAAATCAATATTTTCACAAAGAAGTGCAACACTTGATTTTTCGTCTTCATTAGAATCATAGTTGTCAGACATTTCATCAAGAGTGCAGCTAGACCTTTGTTCCCAGTGTATTTCTTTCGATTAGGACCCTCATTTGCAAAATGACCAAAGCATTTACACTTAAAGCATTGTGGCATATCCTCGTCACCAGTTTCATCATTATCCCTATTTTTAGGAGGAACACAATTATGTGGTTTATCTGATGACTTGGATTTATCTCTGGAGAACCGTTTACTTCTCTTCAAAAGGAGATCCCTAAACTGTCTTATGATCAACGAGACTGACTTGTCAATATCTTCATCTGATGAATCAGCCTCAGAAAGATCATCTTTAGAGATGTAAACAATTTTACTTTTGTCAAGTAATTTAGTGTTCTTTAGTGCTTTGAAAGCAACATCCTTACTAGACTTGGATGTATGCTCATGATCAAAGATATTTAGCTTCCCAACCAGAGTATTTCTGGACAGCGTTGCGAGATTATTTCCTTCAACGATGGCATGCTTCTTAGAATCGTATCTAGATGGTAGCGATCTGAGAATTTTCATCACAATGTCCTTTTCAGGAATGGTCTTACCCAACGTAAAAGATGCATTAACAATTTCATACACTTTGTGATTAAACTCATCAAATGATTCTTCATCTGCCATACGAAGGTTTTCCCAATCAGAATTTAGATTTTGAAGCCTCGCTTCTTTCTCACTGGTATTTCCTTCAAATACGGTTTCTAAGATATCCCAGGCTTCTTTAGACTTAGTGCACGTAGTCATATGGTGCTGAAGATCTGGGGTAATGGAATGTATGATAGCATTTAAGCCGTCAGAATTTCGCTTTGCAGCAAGGATTTCTTCTGGACTATATCTACCAATATCCTTAGGTATAGATACATCGCCTTCCCTATTAACCGGAGGATCGTAGCCATTAAAAACACTTACCCATGTTTGAAAATCACGAGCTTGAAGAAAAGCACGCATAACAATATTCCACCATAGGTAGTTTGAGCCATCGAAGACTGGTGGTACGTTTATGGAGATAGAATTCCTGTCCATAGAGTCAGATCGCTACAAACACAGACTTGTAAGGTCTTTAAACATGTTTGCTTGCTATGATACCAATTGAAAAAGCGGGGGTCTAACAACCACACCCAATATTTCGCTTAGCAATCTGTATGGACAAAATCCAATATACTTTTAAGAGAATCAACTAGACAGTCAGACTCAATCTTATTAAAAGTATATCAAAGAGTTATACCTCACTTTCTCGATTCAATACTTACTCAAGAAAATAGAAATATGTGAGTCTAATTGAATACATGAGAAATCACTTGAACGGTACCAAAGACCAATGTTCAAGGATCAATCAATTTCAATCAACAACCAAAGGTTGGATTTCCCAATCGATCGATTCAACGCACAACCTGTGATATTTCAATTATATAACAAAATATAATGCGGAAAAGAAATAACACAGACACCTGAAGTTTTGTTAACGAGGAAACCGCCAATGCATAAAAACCCCGGGACCTAGTCCAGATTGAACACACACTATATTAAGCCATTACAGACACTAGCCTACTATACACTAACTTCGGTCTGGACTGTAGTTGAACCCCAATCAATCTCACATTGATCCAAGGTACAGTTGAGCTCCTTACATCTCTGATCCCAGCAGGATACTACGCACTTGATTTCCTTAGCTGATCTCACCCACAACTAAGAGTTGCTACGACTCAAAGTCGAAGACTTTAATAAACAAATTTGTATCACACAGAAAAGTATATGGTAATAGATAAATCTGTCTTCAACAGAAATACCTACGAGTTTTTGTTCCGTGTTTTGATAAATCAAGGTGAACAGGAACCAATTGATAACCCGGACTTATATTCCCGATGAACAGCCTAGAATTATCAATCACCTCACAATAATCCTAATCGACTAGCGAAAGAAGATATTGCGGAATCACAAACGATGAGACGAAGATGTTTGTGACTTCTTTTATATCTTGCCTATCGTAGAAATCAATCTCAAGCAAATCTTACGATTGTACTCAAATACGATAGAAACAGCAAGATCAGATCACACAACTACAAGAAAATTAGTATCGGTCTTGCTTCACAATCCCAATGAATTCTTCAAGTTGTTAACCTACAAGGTCTCGATAGAAACATAAGGTTAAAGGAGAATCGACTCTAACTAATACAACTAGTATCACACAGGAGGTGTGGGGATTAGGTTTCCCAGTTGCTAGAGTTATCCTTTATATAGTCGGTTTGCAATCAATGTTAGCTTAGTAACTAAGTATTCAATATTCACCGTTAGATGAAAACCTGATTAGATTCAAGTTAACATCTTTCAACCGTTAGATCGAAAATTAGCTTGTTACACACATGTACATCTAGTTGGTTCACATGAAAACCTGATTAGATTCAATGAAACACACGTTTATTTAGGTTTGTGTAACCGTATCCAAACATGTACATCTAGTTGGTTCAACAGTAGTTAACCAAATGGTTAACCATATGAGCACTTTCATATCAACCATATTCTTATTTACCACATCTAGTTCAAATGACTCAAATGAACTAGTTAGAGAGTTTTTCAATTTCTTAGATATTATAGAAGTATACAAGACACAGTCGAAGCAAAAACGATTTGATTCCCTCGAATCGATTCATGAACTTTATAGTCACGGTTTGCAAATATGCATTCCTTAGTTTATATAAGTTTAAGTTCACGAATAATCATTTTTAGAAAATAACCAACCTCAGTACGCGGATTTAAGTACCCGAAATAAGTTTGTTTTCAGTTCACAAACTCCAGCAGATTTTTACGGGACGTGAACTTCCGATGGTGCACGTATTGGTACGCGGACTTTGGTTCCGGTTTCCTGATCAGCAAAGTACGCATACTTTGGTTCAAGGAATAAGTACTTACACACGTATGAGTTACCACACAATGTTTATATCCAACCATGGTTATATATTCTAAACTCTCATTTAAATCATTGAAACATTCTTAGAGGACGTTATATAGTTGTTGTTCACAAACCATTTTTCTTCAAAGTAATTGAAATTTAAGATGACTTTCGTCACTAGTAAAGATGAACTTGGCCAAAGCGAAAGCTTACCGACACATATTTCGATAAATAGATAAGCGAGATAAACTCGGCTCGAAATAGAAAATGTGTATAATCAAAGTCTATATAGCGATACGACTTTTGTCTCAAGATAGGAGATAGAGTAGATAGACTTTTGAGTGATAGGTAAGTTCAAGTCTCCACATACCTTTTAGTCGATGAAGTTCCACCAGTTCCTTGAGTAGTTCTTCGTTTTTTTATGATGATCGCCATGGAGTCTAGAGCTCAACTACACTTTCTATCCTAGTCCGAGACTTAGATATAAGTAGACTAGAAATCAAGACTTATAGTTTTGGTAACTAAACTTGAAAACAAGCTTGAGATAGTTCCACCAGTTCCTTGAGTAGTTCTTCGTCTTTTTATGATGATCGCCATGGAGTCTAGAGCTGAACTACACTTTCTATCCTAGTCCGATACTTAGCTATAAGTAGACTGGAAATCAAGACTTATAGTTTTGGCAACTAAACTTGACAAAAATCTTGAGATAGCAACGCTTGCGAGTTCGACTGAGCAATGCTCTAAAACATATATATATGCAACAACAAAAATGGTTTGAAGTTCCTGGCAAGGAAGACCATGTATGTTTGTTGAAGAAATCTTTATATGGTTTGAAGCAATATCCAATGCAGTGTTATATAGATTTCAATACGTTTATGTTAGCAAATGGATATGATATGAGTAAGTATGATAGTTGTGTACATCACAGGAAACTCCAAGATGGTTCATTTGTGTATTTACTTTTGAATGTTGATGATATGTTGATTGCTTGCAAAGATATGTCAGAGATACAAAGGGCTAAAGGTGCAATTGAGTCGTGAGTTTGAGACGAATTACTTAGGAGCAACAAAGAAGATATTGGGCATGAAGATTCATAGAAACCGATCTGAAGGAAAATTTTACTTGTGTCATGATAAGTATATAATTCATATGATTTTAGTGTCCATTCCACACTTGTTTTAGTTATTATTTTGCATATTTTTGTACTATTACTCCTGTGTGCTCTTATTTGTCTCTATTAGGTGAATCATCAAAAAAGCAGCTACAAAGTGCTAAAAAGATCTAAGAAGAGAAGTATTCCAAGTATTCAAGTGCCCAAGTCGAAGAGAAATGGAAGAAGTGCGATGAAAATGAGCAAAACGCTCAAAATCAAGAGACGGGCCAAAGACCAAGATTAACTCATTAAAATTCATGATTTATCATCACCATCTTGAAGATAATTGAAAGAGGAAAGAATGAGGTTATTCCGAGTTGTGGGCAAAACAAGCTTTTAATCGGATACCGAAAACATGAAAGTTTGCAAACCAGTTTGCAAACTATGATTTTGTGGATTAAAGAGTTTGCATACTAGTTTGAAAACTAAATTCCTGGACACTTTTCTAAAAAGATGGTATGTGATAGGTGTCTAAGACACCTTAATATTTATCTGTTGTTTATGCTTTCTTTGCTAAGTTTTCTTGTAAATTATGTATCTTATGTTTACTTTTGAGTGTTTAGGTACTTTGGAGTCATTTGGAACAAAAGAGGAAGAAACGCCGCTTAAATGGTGCAACTGTTGTTGGAGGCGGATTATTTCTCATTATTTGCTTTTATTTCTTCATCTCTGTCTGAAAAGTATGTCGGCTTTAGTGATGCAAATTTCTGTCTGAAAAACACGACTACTTTAATGATGATGAGACATTGAAGAGAAGAAGTGAATCTGAGAAATAAGAGACGGTTGTTGTTGTTGGAGAAACTCGAAAGCATTATGTACTAGAGTTAAACTTCGTATAGGTTAGCTTGAAAGCATTAGGATATGAGATATTACAAGTATTGTGAATTCTTGAAGATGTGAAGAAGCAAGGAGCTACAACGACAACAATCATCCTTCAACTTGAGGTTAGTGATATTTGACTTGAACTGTTTCAATCCCTAACGTATCTTTCAATTCGTGCATATTGAAAACATAACTGCGAAATATATATGACTCTATATAGACATAGTATTAAGGAATATAACACGAGGTTTATTGCTTAATCATTAAACTTTGTAGATAAGACAACGCCATAATCATTTGAATGCTATTGTGATTATGTATGGGTATGAGGTGAGGATTTCATCCTAGGGAACAATGTTTACATGTGTTCTAAGGAAGTAAGTTCATAAACTTGTTTGTGGACCGAAAAGTAAATTGCCAGGAGTTATTGGTTTTGTTATTCATTGCATATCTTATGAACAACCAATACGTGTGATAGAGTATAGCAGCTCACAACTTGTTGTGTTCTTGGTAGAACTATTCACAAAGTCCTGACTTTTGTATTGGTATAACTTTTATTAGTAAAACTAATCTTAAGTAATCACCTGTGGTATGATCGGATTATGTCTGCCTTGGGGAAAGGGAACCGATCCTCGTAAGGTAAAGGGAACCGATCCTAGTAAGGGAAAGGGAACCGATCCTTGGGTGAAGTACATCAAGGGGAACCGATCCTTGTATGGGGTGCAGCAAAGTTTATAGCAGAAAAGGGAAACGATCGTATGGACATGTGCAACACATATAAGTTAGATACCATATATATGTGGGGAACCGATCCTAGTACCTAGTAAACCGAATCTTTGGGAAGCTAGTGTGACTATGCGTAGTACTCACATGGAGGTAAAACCGAAACTTGTTTTGGTAGAACCGTAAACCCATGATTTTGATTGAATGTTGGTTTGATCAATCACATAGTTCTTGAACGTCAAATGAACCAATTCTAAACTTGTTGGGGAGTGTGGAAAATCGGTTTCAAGGTTGTAAGTGTGAAAGAGAACTTACAAAGTAAAAATGTCGACAAACTTTGAACACGTGTTGTGAATGTTTATTTCTATAATTTTTCAAAGATATTCCTTAACGGCTAAGGGAAGAGAATCCCAGGATCGAAACGTAAGTAAGTTAAGAATCTTTTAATTAAGGTTATTAATTTCACTTTGTAGGGAAATTACAGAATTAGTAATGTGCATTTACTAATTAGATTTTCCGAGAGATTTCGATTGTTATTTTTGGACAGCCAATTTCCAGAAAATATGGAAACCGAATTCGTGCTTTAATGAATATCTTGAGAATATTTTCGGTTTTGGAAATTCCTTGGTGTCCAAACTTCCTTGTCTATAAATACACGAAGTTTGCCTTTCTAGCAAACTAATCCTTCATAACAACAGACTTTCTCTTTTGTCTTTGTTACTGGTGTAGCCGCCTATCGTAAAGGAGAGTAATCTAATTAGGTGAAATCTCTTACGGACGCTCATTTTAAAGTCTTCTTTGGGATTTAGAAGCTCTAGCGCGACCCGTTGGTGGGAAACTAGATAATTGCGGTTTATCCTTGTTTTCGATTGATTAATGGTGGTTGAAATCTGATTGCACCTAGTTTCTTTATTCTTGAGAATCTTCTCTTCTGATATAAGATTCACTCAAACTAGTTCAGAGTTTCGACAGGGATCTTTAGACTATTGTTAGTTCTAAAGATGATCTTGTGATAATCCATTGTTAACAGACTCCGTTCTGTGCGTTATTGATTACAAGAGATTCAAGTGATTGTGTGCAGTTTTTTATTGAAGATTTAAGAAGATTTGAAGACAAAGAAGATATTAAAGATCTGACCTGGGTTTTTTAATCTTTGGTTTGCACAATACTTGTTTGGGTAAAAGAGGATCCAATTAATAATCGGTTTATCCTTGTGGTAGATTGGATTGATTAATTGAGTAGATCGGCATCAACACGGTTCTTCGGATTAAAGGTGTTGTTGGCTTAATCTTAATCGATTACCTTTGGGTGATTGAACATAAGATAGATCTAGACCAGATGATGGAGTTTATGTTAAGATAAACGGAAGAGCCTTTATCCGACTCATATCACTTGGTTGAATAGAGTTGATACCAAATAGATTTCTTGTTCCTTTACTGTTTGGAATACGAACCAAAGGGACTGTTCCAAGTACGTGAGTTATTCATAAGTCGGAGGCGTGGGAATACAGAAGGAACTAGGTGAACTATAGGGTTAGTTACTTGGTATCAACTATATGAAGTTAAGTGTAATTTTGTGTAGCGGCTTAATCCTGAGAGTATTCAATTCTGGACTAGGTCCCGGGGTTTTTCTGCATTTGCGGTTTCCTCGTTAACAAAATATTGATGTGTCATTTACTTTTATTTTCCGCATTATAATTGTTTTATTATAATTAAAGTAAATTACACAAACTTTAATTCCTATTTACTTGATAAGCAATCTTGTTGTGTTTGGTTAAGTCCGAACCCTTGTATCAAGTAAACATACTTCGTTGTTGTATTGTCTCGAACTCGTATCCATAGATGATCACACGTAGTGTGAACCGATTAGTTGTATTATCTCGACTCAGTCCATAGACAATCACTTTTGGAGAAAGGACTTATAGGTAGGAAAAGTTTTAGCTTGAGGTATATTTGGGTACCCTCGCCTTTTCAATTGGTATCAGAGCAAGCAAACATGAAAAGATCTAACGATCTGTGCTTGGTGCGATCCAACCTATAAGAATTGAATCTAATGAATGATTCGGGTAACGTAAAGCAAGACATCAAGAGTTCTGAATTCACACTTGATGATGGCATCTACGATTCAATATATGAGGAAATCATCTCTAGAGATTCTACGAGACAAGTTAATCTTGTTAATAATTTAGAAACCGATGACGACTGTAAAATATGTCTACAAGAAGGGTTAGATGAAATTTCCGATGATGATGACTCAGATTTTGAACAAGAAGTAGAAGAGGATATCTCAGAATATTCTAAACTGCTGGAACCTTTGAAAAATAAAAAGCTGAGAACTTCGGATTTCTTGGTTTTATGACTCCTCTTTGTCGTGAGAACAAGAAATTGAAGAAGGTTTTTCAAGGATATTATATTGGTCACCAAAACAGTGATTATCTTCTTAAAGGTCGTACAAACGATCTAAATTCTAAGAAATTAGAATGTGAAAATACTCAAAGAGAACTGTTTTTGTCCTGAAAGAAACGTGTTGAATCGGAAGCAATGTTTAATTCCCGTCAAGAACAGGGTCTTGAAGAAAAATCCAGTGCTAGTCTCTCTCAAACAAAATTGTTAGAGAAAGAGTGTGTTGTTTCTCTTGAAAAAATTCACTTGTTGGAAGAGAAACTTGTTGAATCTGATGCAAGGATTAAATCTCAACAAAAGAATTTTGAAGAGAAAGAAGGTGTATATCTCTCACGAGAAAAACGCCTTGAGGCTGATCTAGCCAGTGTTCTTGATAAAATCAAGATGTTGGAAGAAGAAAATTTGGAACTGAAAAAATCTAATGAAAGCTCAACCAAGTTAATCTCAATGTTAGAAGCAAGTAGAAATCATCGTGATACACGAGGATTGGGTTATAAGGGAATATATGCTTCAAATATTCGCAAAGAGGTAAAATTTGTTAAATCTACAAATTCTTCTCAATCAGAGGCTTCCACTGATGACAAAGATGCTCCTATCTCTTGTAAAGAAGAAAATTTTGTCAATCCTAAGAATAGTGTTCAACCAGCAGTAATCAAAGAGAGCATTTCTACTAAGAAGAAAAAGAATAACACTCGACGAGGTAACACTAAAACTCATACTTCGTATATTTATACTAAGCATTGTTATTATTGTGGTAATATAAGACACTTGCAATGGGGATGCAAAGTTCGTAAGATGCAAGATGCACTTTATTTTGTATCTAATGAATTGTCTAAGTTTTCTCCTCATAAGAACTCAGATCAGTATTGTCCTAATTTTAAGAAAAAGAATTATTATAATGATAGTTCAAATTTTGCATATCACTCATAAAGGTCATTTCATAAAAGGTCCAATTATAGAAAGATATATGACTTTTTAAATGCAAAAACAAGATCTGATGTTCCAAATTGGAGAAACGGTGTTTCGCAAAATATTCAAAAGGAAAATGATCATAATGGTATGAAGGAGAAAGCTGCTCCTGCGAAACCTAACTCTGAATGGGTCCCACATTCCTCCATAGCCAAGAAGGGACCAAAATTTAGTCACAAGAATGACTCTCAGCTGCTAATTGTTGGTAACAACAATTACAAGAGTCTTCTTGAAAGACTAAAGAAAGACATTATGTCTGAATTCTCTTGTACTAGTAAAGTTTGTGATAATGACACTCTACATCACAAGTCAAAGAAGAAAAACAAGATATGGAACAAGAGAAAACAAACCAAGAAAGAGGTCAAGAATGATGATTCCGTCTTAGTCACTCGTGACAAACAAGACAAGGATCAACTTAATACAACCTAGTTGTATTAGAATGTGCATGCTCACCTTAGTGCTCAATATTTTTAAAGGTGAGGAATCACATGAAAAACTGAGCACATGATTTCTCAATTATTAAATGACTAATTAACATCTTTAGGGAGATTTATTTTCTTCTATACTCATACCTTCTCTATTTATTTTTGAGCTTATGATATAAACGGTAATTTTGAGTTGATTATGTTGATATCTACTGATCATATATGTGTATCTCTTGCTTTTGTGGTCAAAACGAACCAAAAATCACTGAATTCGGACATCGTATGCAAAAGTTATGTCAAAAAACAGTTTACTGTTGTGATCCGTCACAAGTAACACTTGGGGTACCAATCCTAGTGATAGGTACAAAAAGGGAAGAGATCCCATGCACATGTGTAGCACGGATTTAACTATAGGGAAGAAGTGTAAAACTGTTTTGCCCATAACTTTTTCGTCCGAACTCGGAATGACCCCATTCTTTTTGAGTTGTTTAGATAATTCAATTTACTACAAGAGTGAGGTAATTGCAATACTTGATTTTATGTTGAATATTTGTGGTGTAGTGCAAAGTGATTTATGGGATGTTTGTTTTCGGTTTTACTACCTTAACATTGAATCTCATATATGGTGAACCCTCATGGTTTGGGTGACTTTTTGATTTAGCGGGATTAAGTTCTATCCCTAGTAGGTACACTTTATCAAAGGATTATGAGGGGTTTTAATAGAAACAATATGTGAAAAAGTCACAATAATGTTGAATCGGTTTTGGTTTAGCATAAAAGCATATGTGTTTCGACGGTTTTCAACTTTTGCTTGCAATTGTTAAAACCGGTTCTAACCTTTCTCTGGTAAAGGTTGAGGTGTGTTGTTATTCTTTTGTTTATGCATAAGGATGACAACGTGGTGATATTTCGATATCAATTCTCCCTGGACGAAAATGCTATCATATTGGAGAAGTGGATGTGAAATTTGAGGTAACAATCTTGTTAGTTAATTGTGTTCCTGTTTAAGAAAAGCCTAAGTTTATATTATATATATTTGTTGCTTTTTCTTAACAAAATTTAGGTTCAATTGATATTTATTCCATGATGTGTGTGTGGATGTGTGTTTCAATTGGTTCCTGTTAAGAAAAATTATTTTTATCTTGCTTTATTGTGTGGTATCAATCGTTTAGGCTTACAAAATTTCGATACAATTGATGTGTGTGTGATTCAATTGGTTCCGATTAAGAAAAACTATTGTTATCTTGCTTTTTTATAGTTTCAATGGTTTAGGCTTACCAAATTACGGTGTAATTGCGGTGCTTTTAATGTCTATTTTGTTTCAATTGCTTCCGGTTGAGGTGAATAATTATGCAAGTTGATTTATGTTAGTTTGTATGAATTATTTATGGCTTAACGAAATAATATGTATATGGGATGAGTTGTTTAGTCCAATTCGATTCCGGATAAGAAACTAAGTTAATTCTGACCTTAGTTTGTCTTATCGAAGTGAGGTTTCGGTTATTCAAGTCTAATCGAATGCCTAAACAAGGAAATGCTAGTTAACTAACCTAGTATTTGGTTTGTTTAAAATCGAAAGGTCTAAGTTTATGGATAATTAGAACCTGATGAGAAAAATGGAGTCTATCTTTATTTTGGTCTTATCGAATTAAGCGGTTGTTTTTGAACAATCGGTTTAGCAAAGGGACTAATGTGATTGGTTTTTTTTGGTTTGCTAAACTAAATGGGAAAGTTTGTTTCGTTTCCTTGGTAACATATCAAAATAAGATTACTTGTAGTTTCGGTTTTGATATTGGTTATCAGAACATGATGTGTGGAACCCTCGTGCCTAACTCTACAAGTTTGCAAGTCTATTCTGAGATTTGTAAGATTCTTTTCATGTTGTCCTTTATTTTTTCGTTTCTTTGTCATTTTTGTGACAAAAATGGGGAGAAATATATTGAGTAAAAAAGTGTTACTGGCATTGATTTTATATTAATTGGTATCACTAAGGAAAAGAATATTAGTACTTGAATGTTTTATCTAACGAAAGAGTGAAAGCACATACTAAGGGGGAGTAACATGTCATATTGATTGGTATAACAAAAACGTGCAGATTGAATATGTACCTATTTTCTATAGGGGGAGTATTAGCTTTGTTATTATAATGTCAACATCGGCATTTTCAAGGATTGAATGTAAGCAGTTTTACTGTGTTGTTGAATCGGGAATCAAGCGGAGTATAATGAATTATTGTAATTTGTTTATCCGTATGATGTAAGAGTTTTGTCACTAAAATTTAAAAAGGGGGAGATTGTTAGAACATTGCTCGGTTGAACCCACCAAGCGTTGGTATGTCAAGTTTGGTTGTCATATTTTAGTGAATCAAAACTCATGTTAAGAGTTGCTTGATTATGTACTAGAGTTAAACTTCGCATAGGTTAGCTTGAAAGCAATAGGATATGAGACATTACAAGTATTGCGAAGTCTTGAATATGTGAAGAAGCAAGGAGCTACAACAACAACAATCATCCTTCAACTTGAGGTTAGTGATATTTGACTTGAACTGTTTCATTCCCTAACGTATCTTTCAAGTCGTGCATATTGAAAGCATAACTGCGAAGCATATATGACTCTATATAGACATGGTATTAAGGAATACAGTACGAGGTTTATTGATTAACCATTAAACTTTGTAGATAAGACATCGCCATAATCATTTGAATGCTATTGTGATTATGTATGGGTATGAGGTGAGGATATCATCCTAGGGAACAATGTTTACATGTGTTCTAAGGAAGTAAGTTCATAAACTTGTTTGTGGACCGAAAATGAAATTGACAGGAGTTATTGGTTTTGTTATTCATTGCATATCTTATGAACAACCAATATGTGTGATAGAGTATAGCCGCTCACAACTTGTTGTGTTCTTGGTAGAACTATTCACAAAGTCCTGACTTTTGTATTGGTATAACTTTTATTAGTAAAACCAACCTTAAGTAATCACCTGTGGTATGATTGGATTATGTCTACCTTGGGGAAAGGGAACTGATCCTAGTAAGGGAAAGGGAACCGATCTTAGTAAGGGAAAGGGAACCGATCCTTGGGTGCAGTACATCAAGGGGAACCGATCCTTGTATGGGGTGAAACAAGGTTTATAGCAGAAAGGGGAACCGATCCTATGGACATGTGCAACACATAAAAGTTAGATACCATATATATGTGGGGAACCGATCTTAGTACCTAGTCAACCGAATCTTTGGGAAGCTAGTGTGACTATGCGTAGTATCACATGGAGGTAGAACCAAAACTTATTTTGGTAGAACCGTAAACCCATGATTGTGATTGAATGTTGGTTTGATAGATCACATAGTTCTTGAAAGTCAGATGAACCAATTCTAAACTTGTTGGGAAGTGTGGAAAATCGGTTTCAAGGTTGTAAGTGTGAAAGAGAACTTACAAAGTAAATATATCGACAAACTTTGAACACGTGTTGTGAATGTTTATTTCTATATTTGTTCAAAGATATTCCTTAACGGCTAAGGGAAGAGAATCCTAGGATCGAAACATAAGTAAGTTAAGAATCTTTTAATTAAGGTTATTAATTTCACTTTGTAGGGAAATTACAAATTAGTAATGTGCATTTACTAATTAGATTTTCCAAGAAATTTCGATTGTTATTTTTGGACAGAGCATTTCCAGGAAATATGGAAACCGAATTTGTGCTCTAATGAATATCTTGAGAATATTTTCGGTTTTGGAAATTCCTTGGTGTCCAAACTTCCTTGTCTATAAATACACAAAGTTTGCCTTTCTAGCAAACTAATCCTTCGCAACAACAGACTTCCTCTTTTGTCTTTGTTACTGGTGTAGCAGCCTATCGGAAAGGAGAGTAATCTAATTAGGTGAAGTCTCTTACGGCCGCTCGTTTTAAAGTATTCTTTGGGATTGAGAAGATCTAGCGCGACCCGTTGGTGGGAAACTAGATAATTGCGGTTTATCTTTGTTTTCGATTGATTTGATTGACAAACGGTGGTTGAAATATGATTGCACCTAGTTTGTTTATTCTTGAGAATCTTCTCTTCTGATATAAGATTCACTCAAACTAGTTCAGAGTTTCGACAGGGATCTTTAGACTGTTGTTAGTTCTAAAGACGATCTTGTGATAATCCATTGTTAACAGACTCCGTTCCTGTTTAAGAAAAGCCTGAATTTATATTATATATATTTGTTGCTTTTGCTTAACAAAATTTAGGTTCAATTGATATTTATTCCATGATGTGTGTGGATGTGTGTTTCAATTGGTTCCTGTTAAGAAAAATTATTGTTATCTTGCTTTATTGTGTGGTATCAATCGTTTAGGCTTACAAAATTTCGGTACAATTGATGTGTGTGTGATTCAATTGGTTCCGGTTAAGAAAAACTATTGTTATCTTGCTTTTGTATAGTTTCAATGGTTTAGGCTTACCAAATTACGGTGCAATTGCGGTGATTTTAATGTCTATTTTGTTTCAATTGCTTCCGGTTGAGGTGAATAATTATGCAAGTTGATTTATGTTGGTTTGTATGAATTATTTATGGCTTAACGAAATAATATGTATATGGGATGAGTTGTTTAGTCCAATTCGATTCCGGATAAGAAACTAAGTTAATTCTGATCTTAGTTTGTCTTATCGAAGTGAGGTTTCGGTTATTCAAGTCTAATCGAACGCCTAAACAAGGAAATGCTAGTTAACTAACCTAGTATTTGGTTTGTTTAAAATTGAAAGGTCTAAGTTTATGGATAATTAGAACCTGATGAGAAAAATGGAGTCTATCTTTATTTTGGTCTTATCGAATTAAGCGGTTGTTTTTGAACAATCGCTTTAGCAAAGGGACTAATGTGACTGGTTGTTTTTGGTTTGCTGAACTAAATGGGAAAAATTGTTTCGTTTCCTTGGTAACATATCAAAATAAGACTACTTGTAGTTTCGGTTTTGATATTGGTTATCAGAACATGATGTATGGAACCCTCGTGCCTAACTCTACAGGTTTGCAAGTCTATTCTGAGATTTGTAAGATTCTTTTCGTGTTGTCCTTTATTTTTTCGTTTCTTTGTCATTTTTGTGACAAAAAGGGGGAGAAATATATGGAGTAAAAAAGTGATACTGGCATTGATTTTATATTAATTGGTATCACTAAGGAAAATAATATTGGTACTTGAATGTTTTATCTAACAAAAGAGTGAAAGCACAGACTAAGGGGGAGTAACATGTCATATTGATTGGTATAACAAAGACGTGCAGATTGAATATCTGCCTATCTTCTTTAGGGGGAGTATTAGCTTTTTTATTGTAATGTCAACAACGGCATTTTCAAGGATTGAATGTAAGCAGTTTTACTGTGCTGTTGAATCGGGAATCAAGCGGAGTGTAATGAATTCTTGTAATTTGTTTATCCGTATGATGTAAGAGTATTGTCACTAAAATTTAAAAATGGGGAGATTGTTAGAACATTGCTCGGTTGAACCCACCAAGCGTTGGTATGTCAAGTTTGGTTGTCATATTTTAGTGAATCAAAACTCATGTTAAGAGTCGCTTGATTATGTACTAGAGTTAAACTTCGTATAGGTTAGCTTGAAATCATTAGGATATGAGACATTATAAGTATTACGAATTCATGAAGATGTGAAGAAGCAAGGAGCTACAACGACAACAATCATCCTTCAACTTGAGGTTAGTGATACTGGACTTGAACAGTTTCATTCCCTAACGTATCTTTCAAGTCTTGCATATTGAAAACATAACTGCGAAGAATATATGACTCTAGATAGACATAGTATTAAGGAATACAATACGAGGTTTATTGTTTAACCATTAAACTTTGTAGATAAGACATCGTTGTAATCATTTGAATGCTATTGTGATTATGTATGGGTATGAGGTGAGGATTTCATCCTAGGGAACAATGTTTACATGTGTTCTAAGGACGTAAGTTCATAAACTTGTTTGTGGACCGAAAAGGAAATTTCCAGGAGTTATTGGTTTTGTTATTCATTGCATATCTTATGAACAAACAATACGTGTGATGGAGTATAGCCGCTCACAACTTGTTGTGTTCTTGGTAGAACTATTCACAAAGTCCTGACTTTTGTATTGGTATAACTTTTATTAGTAAAACCAATCTTAAATAATCACCTGTGGTATGATCGGATTATGTCTGCCTTGGGGAAAGGGAACCGATCCTAGTAAGGGAAAGGGAACCGATCCTTGTAAGAGAAAGGGAACCGATCCTTGTAAGGGAAAGGGAACCGATCCTAATAAGGGGAAGGGAACCGATCCTTGGTTGCATTACATCAAGGGGAACCGATTCTTGTATGGGGTGCAGCAAGGTTTACAGCAGAAAGGGGAACCGATCCTATGGACATGTGCAACACATATAAGTTAGATACCATATATATGTGGGGAACCGATTCTAGTACCTAGTCAACTGAATCTTTGGGAAGCTAGTGTGACTATGCGTAGTACTCACATGGAGGTAGAACCGAAACTTGTTTTGGTAGAACCGTAAACCCATGATTGTGATTGAATGTTGGTTTGATCAATCATATAGTTCTTGAAAGTCAGATGAACCAATTCTAAACTTGTTGGGAAGTGTGGCAAATCGGTTTCAAGGTTGTAAGTGTGAAAGAGAACTTACAAAGTAAAGATGTCGACAAACTTTGAACACGTGCTGTGAATGTTTATTTCTATAATTGTTCAAAGATATTCCTTAACGGCTAAGGGAAGAGAATCCCAGCATCGAAACATAAGTAAGTTAAGAATCTTTTAATTAAGGGTTATTTATTTCACTTCATAGGGAAATTACAGAATTAGTAATGTGCATTTACTAGTTATATTTTCCGAGAGATTTCGATTATTATTTTTTGGACAGAGCATTTCTAGGAATTATGGAAACCGAATTTGTGATTTAATGAATATCTTGAGAATATTTTCGGTTTTGGAAATTCCTTGGTGTCCAAACTTCCTTGTCTATAAATACACGAAGTTTGCCTTTCTAGCAAACTAATCCTTCGTAACAACAGAATTCCTCTTTTGTCTTTGTTACTGGTGTAGCCGCCTATCGGAGAGGAGAGTAATCTAATTAGGTGAAATCTCTTACGGCCGCTCATTTTAAAGTCTTCTTTGGGATTGAGAATCTCTAGCGCGACCAATTGGTGGGAAACTAGATAATTGCGGTTTATCTTTGTTTTCGATTGATTTGATTGACTAACGGTGGTTGAAATCTGATTGCACCTAGTTTGTTTATTCTTAAGAATCTTCTCTTCTGATATAAGATTCACTCAAACTAGTTCATAGTTTCGAAAGGGATCTTTAGACTGTTGTTAGTTCTAAAGACGATCTTGTGATAGTCCATTGTTAACAGACTCCGTTTTGTGTGTGATTGATCATAAGAGATTCAAGGGATTGTGTGCAGGTTTTTATTGAAGATTTAATAAGATTTGAAGACAAAGAAGATATTGAAGATCTGACTTGGGTTTTATAATCTTTGGTGTGCACAATACTTGTTTGGGTAAAAGAGGATCCAATTAATAATCGGTTTATCCTTGTGGTAGATTGGATTGATTAATTGAGTAGATCGGCATCAACACGGTTCTTCGGATTAAAGGTGTTGTTGTCTTAATCTTAATCGATTACCTTTGGGTGATTGAACATAAGATAGATCTAGACCAGACGATGGAGTTTATGTTAAGATAAACGGAAGAGCCTTTATCCGACTCATATCACTTGGTTGAATAGAGTTGATACCAAATAGATTTCTTGTTCCTTTACTGTTTGGAATATGAACCAAAGGGATTGTTCCAAGTACGTGACTTATTCATAAGTCGGAGGCGTGCGAATACAGACGGAACTAGGTGAACTATAGGGTTAGTTACTTGGTCTCAACTATACGAAGTTAAGTGTAATTTTGTGTAGTGGCTTAATCCTGAGAGTATTCAATTCTGGACTAGGTCCCGGGGTTTTTCTGCATTTGCGTTTTCGTTTTTAACAAAATCTTTCTGTGTCATTTACTTTTATTTTCCGCGTTATAATTGTTTTATTATAATTAAAGTAATTTACACAAAAGTTAATTCTTATTTACTTGATAAGCAATTCTATTGTGTTTGGTTAAGTCCAAACCTTTGTATCAAGTAAACATACTTCATTGTTGTATTGTCTTGATCTCGTATTCATAGGCGATCACACGAAGTGTGAACCGATTAGTTGTATTTTCTCGATTCAGTCCATAGACAATCACTTTCGAAAAAAGGAATTATAGGTAGGAAAAAGTTTTAGCTTGAGATATATTTGGATACCCTCGCCTGTTCACCCTTATCCAGTAGTGCAGGGTGGAAATATAAAGCTCAATCATTACAACTCCACAATCGGGAAACTCTTCTTCATTACACCTGAAATTAAGAAAGGGAGAGAAAATGAGAGGCGACCCTTGTTGTAAGAGAGAACTGATGAAGCTATTACAGAGGAACAGAGAGAAGGAGATTTGAAGATTTAATTGTTGCTGTTGAAGCTCTGATGCAGCAGAAATGAAGAAGGAAACTGGGGTTTGAAGCCGTTGTTGCTGTTGATTTGGGGATCTGAAATTTAAGGGTTTTTTGAATTCGATTCTCAAAGAAATAACAAAAAGATATTCACCGTATTATGAAGAATGGTTCGATGTTGATGTTTACAAAGGTTGAAGAAATTGATGTTCAGGGAGATGAATAGATGGGTTCTACTGCCGTTTGATGGCTGGATTTGGTAGAGGTTTGAGAATGGAGAACGAATCAGAAATGGGTTTTGCTCATTTCATGTTCTGATGCCAAGAAAGTTACACAGATGACTTTGAGCTGATGGATTTGAAATTAAAGGGTTTGGTATTGCTTGTTGTGCTGTTCTGAGCTAGGGTATGCATAGCTGCGGGGATGGATGGATGGTGTTGCAGTTGAGCTGAAGTGATGGAGGATGCAGAGATGTAAACTGTGGGTGTCAACAAATTGGATTTGAAGCTCAGTTGAAGCTACTGGTCTGGAATGAATATTTTACATGAGAAGGTGGTGGATTTGTGTTGATGTTGTGCAAGGAATTGAAATAATGGGATGCTGCTGGAATGTTATTGATGTTGCAATGGAAGTGATGATCAAGATGGTTTAAAACAAATTGGTTATGATGTTGTCAGGTAGAGGATGGAGCAGCTGAGACTGGTACTGTGGAGTTGCAGGTGAAGTAAAGTTGAGTTGAATTATGAAGTGGCAGGTACAGTTTGAGTGGAATAGCTGCGAGTATCAAGGTGTTGAACTGAGTTGGTGGTGAAGCTGAGTATTGGTTTGAATTGCAGAGAAGATGGACCTGATGAATGAAGTAGAATGTTATATGCAGCGACTGAAATTGATAGTGCAGGTGGCTTAATTTGTTGCTGCCATGGTCATAATGGTTAAGTTGGTTTAGATGAATGCTTAGGATCAGTTGGAGCTGATGTTGTTGCTGGTGCTCGGACGCTGGGAATGTATGAACTACAGCTGAACTGAAGCAATGATGATAATATTGATATTTTGCGAAGGAAGTGGTATTGGTAGAATGGTTTACAGGGAATTACTTTACAGGCAAACGTGCAGCTGCAGTTGCAGAGGTGGATTTGTGGCTCGAATGTTATGAGGAGGTGAACTAGCTGAGTACGGGTAGTAGCAGAATGGTTGTGACAGAGTGAATGAATGAATGCAGCTACAGATGATGCAGGGATAGAAGAACGGGCAGTGTTGAATGAACACATAGCAGGTGCAGGTGATGATAAGATTACAAGAAGAAGCCATAGGAAGTGAAATTGCTGGTGCTTGAGAAATGCAGCTGATTTGAAGGCAGGTGTTGTTTTTTTGAGGTTGTGCTGCGATGCAGTACTGCAGGCAAGGAAGGAACTGAAGCGGTTGAAGTGTTGCAATGTGTAAGTTATTAGCAGATGGTGTTGCAGCTGTGCAACGGCTAGGTATGATGATGCCATGGGATCTGAAGTTGTTTGTTGGTACTGAGAGGAACTGATATACATGGAACGATTGAATGGCGATGATGAATTGGAGCCGAAGCTGTAGCTGGTGTTGGAAATAATAGTGCAAGTGAGTTGCAGAACTATGAGCTGAATATGAGGAGTGAAGCGCCACCATGGCTGCAACTGAGGGTGAAGTGCAATCAGTGCGCAAAACAAGTTCAGCCTGTGCAAGACTGCAACTGTCCTAGGCCTAACTAATTCAGATCAAGACTAGTCAGCTGCCTACTCATACCTGACTCACCCAGTTAGCCTCTGATTGGACCTTAGCAGATTTTCACATGGGTTTTTCTCACACATGGGCTTGGTGGACTTCTATTTATTGGACCTTTGAAGACTTGACCTAAGAAGAGACATAAAAGGGAGGATTTCTACAACTTTATCACGTATTCTACTTGGATATTTTGGGAGATAGCTGCAACTAGGGTTTGCTTTCGTATTTATTTCATCTTCTTTATTTCAATTATTATGATGATGAACTCATTATTATGAGTAACTAAAACTATTTTTGATTAAGGGTGATTTCAAAGCCCGAAATATGAACTCTTGATTGATATGCAATAGCTCGTTTTCTCGCAAGTTTAGTTATTACTTGATTTCTACCATGTTAACAATGCTTATGGATTGTTCCTTAATTCTTTAAGTTCGAAATTAAATAGTTATTTCACAATCTTATTGCTAGTTTAGATTTTCTTCGACCCGTAATTGTCTAGAGAATTAAACACAAGTAGCAATATGTGGGTATTGCTGATGGGACGTTGTTAAGTACCCATATGTAGAAATTGACACTAGTAGGTGATTCATGCTTTTGAGTTCATCACTAGGAGCAACCTTATCTCATAAAACGTAAAGAATTTGTTTAAGTCACACCTGGTAAGCATACCTCTAAGGAACTTGGCAAGTAGAAACTGGTAGTCGAGCGCTTCCGTATCCGGTGAGCTTAGGAGATAATAACGGGATAGTTGAGCGTATTAATCATCCTAGGGTTGTTAGTAACGAGATAATGCAAAGAACGTAGCTTTATATAAATTTGATTTATATTCTGTGGCCGAGAATGAACCTTTAATCAATTCCATCTCATATTTGAATACAACTTTACAATTTCCAGAATTTCTACAACAAAATCTTCTTTGTTAAGAGTAATTTCATAACAACTTTTACTTCATACCTCCCTTGGGACGAATCTGCTTTCATTATATTACTTTCTAGTGTAAAGAAAAGTAGAAAAATATTATTTGCGAGTTGACACCTCGTCAGTCTGCAAACTGGTTTGTAAACTATTGGAGGCTAAAATTCACGTTAGGGTCTTTCTTTCGTAATTTAGGGTCGGCTTCCTTAACCGACGGAGATACTTGAAGGCCAAGCAAAGTAAACCTATATAAATAGGTATTAGGTCATGAATGAAATATCATCAAGCGATCACGAAATTGTAAGTCTTGGAGAGGAGAAACTACACACGGAGCGGAAGCTAGGGTTTCAGAGCGGTTTTTCAATCGTAGCAATGTCTCTAAACTTTTCTTATATGTATAACATGGATGTTACTATATCCATGAGTAGCTAAATCCATAATTGATTGAGGGTGAATTCTAAGTTGTAAACTTGATTTGATTTAATATATGAATCTATTTTGATTTCTTCATATGATTATCGTTGTTTCTAGTATGAGTAAATATTATGATTGATTGTTCTAGGTAGCCAACTAAATCAGTTTATTGATTAATATAAAGCTAATAAAGGGTTAGGATATCCATGTAATTGTTGAATAACCCCTACACAAGTACAAAACGTGAAACCTTGCAGAGGGATTATGTGGAGCAATCACGTGTACAAACAACATTAGAAAGTGGACCTTGCGCTAACAGTCTAATTACTAGGATTAACCTAAGTCACAAAACATAAAGCTTTCGATCAAGATACACCTTGAGTGTGGTACTACTTGGTGGTTTGGACAAATAGAATCTGGTATTCGAGCGCCTCGGTACCCAGAGACCAAAGGACTTTAGAGAATAACACTGCTCTAGCTGCTTTTCTACGGTTTGTGATAATCTATGATTAGTGACGAATAGATGAACATATTAACTCATTGACAGTTTATTAACGAAAAAGGATTCCTCGATCATATCTCTCTCTATTGCTTACAACTTAATATTTTCAATTGCTTTTATTTACTTTGTTTAAAATATAAAACGAAAACCCCGTTTGTGACACTTTGACAACTAAAACTCACTGTTATTCATGGGAACGATCCTTACTTCCATTATATTACCGGTTGATTGTGTGGAAATAAGATTATTAATTTGATTGCACTTACGACAGCCATCAAATTTTGGCGTCGCTGGCGGGGAGCAGTCGGTAGCTTTAGTTGTTATTTTTTTTAGTTTTATTTTGCTTTCAGTCTTTGTTTTTAGTTTTTAGTTTTGGTTTTTTAGATTTGTGGTTTTAGGTACTTAATATCTGGCACCGAAAGACTAGAATTATCATAGGTGCGGAATCCAAACTCGTAAGGGAACATTACTACAAGCACGTCAGCAAACGCAACAAGAATCTTCAAAAGAGATGGTAGACGGAGAAAATCCACCACCTCCACCTCTGGAGAAGAAGCTGCGAGAGTTGACATCTCCAAGTTTAGATTCATTATGTACTACTCTATCTGATACACTGGAGATGAAATCGAATATTATTCACCGTTTAACGAATTTCAAGGGACTTCCAGGTGAAGATCCGAACCGTCATCTTCAAAAATTCCATCACAAGATGACAAACCTTAGGCAAGGTACCGAGGACAGTGATACAACAATGCTACAAGTCTTCCCATTCTCTTTAATAGATCTAGCGGAAGAATTGTTGTATTACCTTCCTCCATGGAGTATTACAACATGGACTGAGATGAAAAAGCTATTTCTAAATAAGTATTTTCATGTTTCTAGGGAAGCCTCTATTCGTAAAGATATTAGTGGTATTCTTCAAATTATTGGCGAGTCCCTTTATGAATATTGGGATAGGTACAAAATATTGGTGGTGAGTTTCCCTCATCACAACATATCTCCAATACTCGTCATTCAATATTTCTACGAAAGATTACTTCCAGAGCAATGGAATTTGATTGATGCAGCTGCTGGTGGTTTACTTTCTGAAAACACAATATCCCAGGAAACTAGTTTGATTGAAAGTATGGCATAGAATGCTCAACAATTCTACACCAGAAAGAGCTCAAATGTCAGAAGAGTCGGCGAGATAGAAGAAACTTCACTGCCAGATCAACGGATGAACAATATAGACAAGGTGGTCCAAAGAATGGCATCAGTGATCATTCCTTCATACGAAGACGAAGCCGATGTAAATGTTATATTTCATAATCAGAGGCCAAGGTATAATCCATATTTTAATACTTATAACCCTAGTTGGAAAGAGCATCATAATTTCAGTTATGCTAACAAGCAAGCAGCAGCTCCTAATCTGTATGTTAGACAAGGTGGTTTTCAACAATCACAATTCCAATGACAACCTCAATCTCCAAAGGAGGACGCCTCAGAGAAGATGACTACCATAATGCAAGGTCTCACATCTATGTTGCAATGGAATCAACAAAAGAATGATGCGGCTATTAAAGAATTGCAAACTCAAGTTGGGAAATTGGCAACGGAAAATGAATATCATGAAATCACAAGCATCAACATAATTGCCATCTCAGCCTTTTGTGACTCTAAGAGAACATGTTAATGCAGTGCTTTTGAGGAGTGGGAAGCAAACAGGAGGGCCAAAACAACAAGAAAAAGGTTAGTCACGACTAAGAAAAGGAAGTAAAGGTGGAAATTGTTCCAAAGGAAAAGCCAACTTCAACTGGCCAACCTAAGGATACGATCCCCACTTTTACCATACCACCTCCATTTCCTAGTCATTTTCCCAAATCCAAGAAAGAATCTCAAGATAAGGAGATCATGGATATTTTCAGCAAGATACACATCAACATTCCATTTATTGAGGTAATCAGAACCGTACCCAGGTATGCCAAGGTTTTGAAATATTTGTGTACAAGAAAGGATAAATTAATTGCTAATGAAATTACTCAAGTGGGCGAAAGTGCTACAACAATGTTACTAAAGAAGATGCCTACAAAGTGTGAAGATCCTGGCGGTTTCACGGTACCCTTAACATTGGTAACCAACGATTTCAGCGTGCTTTGCCTGATTTGGTAGCTTCAATAAGTGTTATGTCAGCAGATATTTATGATTCTTTGAATCTTGGACCTTTAAAAGATACGAGGATTACTATTCAATTGGAAAACAAGTCCAATATATATCCTAAGGGAGTCGTAGAGGACGTGTTAGTTCAAGTGAATCAGTTAATTAATATTTCCGGTTGATTTCTACATTGTGGATATGCAGGATGGAGAAAACAGTTCATCTACTTCGTTACTTCTTGGGATACCGTTTATGAAAACTGCAAAAAAGAAGATTTTGTTGATAGTAGTGCACTCACTGTGGAATTTGATAAGAGATCATATGGTTCAATATTTTTGAAACCATGCGCTACCGTAGTGATGTTCAATCTACTTTCTTCATTGATGTTATTTGTTCGTTAATACAACAAATGTTTGATTTGAACGTTGAAGATGAACTTGGAGTTGTGTTACGCAATAGCATTGCTTTGGATGTTCACGGACAGCCGAACCTGGACGTTGAATTATCCAAAGAACTGGTGGAGATATGTGGTGCTTTAACGGCATTACAAGAAGCTAAACCGGGTAATATTTCTTATATTTTTTTTACCCGTAACTAATGAGGTTCCGTTACCTTTTATTGTGCAATAACCTAAACTAGAATTGAAGCCGCTTCCGGACCACTTAAAGTACGTGTACTTGGGTGATAAGGAAGAACTTACGGTGATTATTGCAAAGAACCTCACCCCAATACAAGAAGAACGTCTCCTTGGGGTTTTGAAAAAGCACAAAACGGCTATTATTTGGGAAATTACCGATATCAAAGGCATTAGTCCATCCATGTGCACGCACTAAATCCTAATGGAAGATATATCAATCCGGTACGTGATGCCCAACGTAGGCTTAATCCCTCAATGATGGAGGTCGTAAAGAAAGAGATCCTCAAATTGCTAAGTGTGGGGGTGATTTACCCAATTTCTGACAGCAAATGGTTTAGTCCGGTTCAAGTGGTACCTAAGAAATCAGGTGTCATTGTTGTTATAAATTAAATGATGAACTTGTTCCTACAAGAGTTCAAACAGGATGGAGAGTGTGCATAGACTACAAAAAGATTAATACCGCAACCCGAAAGGTCATTTTCCTTTGCCTTTCAGATGTTAGAGAGCTTAGCGGAACATTCATACTATTTATTTTTTAATGGTTATTCGGGGTGCAATCAGATTGTTATTGAAAAAGCGAGGGTCCAACAACCACACCCAATATTTCGTTTAGGCAATCTGTATGTATCAACTCCAATATATTTCCAACAGAATCAACTAGACAGTCAGACTCAATCAAGGAAAATACATCCAAGAGTTGTATCTCAATTTCTCAATGCAATCTGCAATCGAACAGAAAGAGTTCTGTGAGCCTGATTGATATGAGAAATAACTTGAACGGTACCAAATACCAATGTTCAGATGTCAATCAATTTATATCAACAACCAAAGGTTGAATTATCTAATTGATTGAACTACGCACAACCTGTGATATTTCTATTATATAAAAAATATAATGCGGAAAAGAAATAACTCAATCACCAGAAATTTTGTTAAGAAGGAAACCGCAAATGCAGAAAAACACCGGGACCTAGTCCAGTTTTTGAACACCACGCTGTATTAAGCCGCTACAGACTCTAGCCTACTATAAGTTAACTTCGGACTGGAATGTAGTTGAGCCTTAACCAATCTTTCACTGATTAAGGTACAGTCGCGTTCCTTACGTCTCTGAATCCTAGCAGGACTTTACACACTTTATTCCATTAGCTGATCTCACCCACAACCAAGAGTTCCTACGATCCAAAGTCGAAGACTTGATACACAAATCTGTCTCACACAGAAAAGTCTATTGAATAGTGTTGATGGTGTTTTTTAGTTCAGAGTTAAAACCGTAAAACTCCATACTTGTATGTCTGCTTTCTGCAAAGAAGTAGAGTTGTCAAGAAGTTGATGAGCGTCTATACCTCTTTGCTTACATATGAACTATGTCATTCAATATTTACGAAATTTATTGAATGAATTTCATTTAAGCTCCTGTCTGCATTATTCACTAATGGAGCTTGCTGAGTATCTATCTTATGCTATGTTCCCCAGCTGAACTCTTAATATTGACATGATATGACAATTAATGTTCACTCTCGGCTGAGTAGCATGAATTTCCTGAAGTGTCGGGATTAAGATGTCATGAAGGTACTCAATCAAAGACGCATAAGCTGTGCTGCTCTCCAAGATAAAAAAAAAATAGTGATTTTATACCAACGTGTAAAATTCACCAAAATTGATTAATTTTGTGTCATCTCACAAAGTTCAATTTTTCTGACCTAATTTTATCAATTTACAAAAATTAGATTTTTGCTAAACGGCTGCACAATATCTCGATCTCTATTGGTGGAGACTAAACCTAGGCAAAATATGAAATTGGTTCATCATGGAACTAGTAGGAGCAGCATCCTAATAAAAGTTGAAAAATAGGTTATAAAGGAAAACTGCGACAAATAGAGGCAGTGGCAAGAAAGGCACCGCCACGCTACTTGGTCGGTCGATTTTCCCTAACTGGCGCCGCGTATAGCCGACCGGACATGACCACATTGTTGTCTGCCGTCCCCCTTTCCCATCGGCCAATCAAATTGCTCTAAAGCTGCAGCCTACACTCTGGCCATTCCCATATTGATGTCTGCCAACCCTCTTTCCAATCGGCCAATCAAATTGCTCTAAAGTCGTAGCCTACACTCTGTCCATGCCCATTTTGTTGTCTGCCAACCCCTTTTCCCTTTCAACCAATCAAATTGCTTTAAAGCATCAGCTTAAAAGGCGAGCTAGTTCATGACTGAAAACTGACAGAATTCCTCCTGAATTCTTCCTGAGTTTTACTGTCGGACGGTTTTCACCCCTTAAACGAGCTCAAAACCTAAATATTCCCACGTTGGAAGATAGGAAATTCTTTTCTGATAAGAAAGGAAGGGCGAATCATCAAAATCCGAGTTCGTATGAAAATTCTACATCAGTTTTAGTACGGTCTCACACCTGAATTTTCTGATTACGAAATTTCACGAATTAACATAAACTGCCGCAAATCATCTCAGTCATCCAACTTGGCTAGCTGATCTAACCGGTTTAGATCTAATTTTAGGCCGACCAATGAGATGTCATAATGGCTTCCAGCCATTCCTTTCCTATGAGGACCGATCGCCTCGTCCTGAATCTACTCAAATAGCTCCTGACAGCTGCTCAAAGTAGGTTAGTCGCGCTCCTAACAGCGGCACTTCATATGCATCGATTAATTTCGAGCTGCTTACTTAAAAGCGATGCTCTACAAGCACCGATTACAAACAATATTTTTTAAATATTGGTCTCATAAAAGCATCGCACGCTATTTTTTGTGGCAAGTCTCGCGAATTGAGTTATCACATATGATTGCATGCCGCCTACTTTTCGTGTGATTGGTCGAAATAATTAGGTCTTGCAAGCAAGACTCACTCAGCAACTACCATGTAGGACTTGTTCCATTCCTCCTGAACTATAGGCGTATAGCGCCGTCATTGCAAAAAGAGGTAGTAGAGTTAGAAGGAAGCACGACTGAATATACATACTGAACTTCAGTTGTGTCCTGAATGTGTTGCAGACTTGTGAGCGACGGTACATGTTTGATCCATATCAACCGTAATAGCAAAGGAATTCATATCAACAACTAGAAAAAAAAAAAACAGTGATTCTATGAAAAATTGCAGAACATTTGGCATTTATTTATGATTTGCAGTGGCTATCATGGGGCTGCATTCCTTTAAACTAGTACTTTCTCATGTTAGATGTGATTCAGTTTGTTCGATTGTTCTCTCTAGACATAGTTTCAATATGTCAAAAGAAATCAACCCCTTATGTTGAACTAGTCCTCCTTCAAGCCCCATTCATATCAACATAGTTTGAAGCATGGATAATTGCTCTGAAGAGGTGGGCAAGCCCAGAAAAATTATAAGAAGCTTTAGAGAACCAGAAAGAAGCATAAAAATTCGAAAGTTGAAAGTTCAAAAACCAAAAACTAAGATACTTGTATTAAACAACAACAAAACAGCCAACAGTAATCCGTATTAACATCAGAATTAGGAAAAGCTAAACTGAACACAACCCATCAATATCAACCTTCCAAGAAGCAACACCCTGATCCAAGTTAACACTTAATCAACCTCCTCGATCTTAGGTCCTGCACCAGTACCAGCACCCATTGAAGGACCATCTTCATCCATGCCACCAGCACCACCCATGTCAGGTCCAACGCCACTTTGATACATCTTAGCAATGATTGGATTGCAAAGACTCTCCAGCTCTTTCATCTTGTCATCAAATTCCTCTGCCTCTGCAAGCTGGTTGGTGTCAAGCCACTGGATGGCAGCTTCAATAGCATCCTCTATTTTCTTCTTGTCGGCTGGTGCCAGTTTCCCGGCAATCTGCTCATCCTTAATAGTATTCCTCAAAATTGTAAGCATAGTTCTCCAAAGCATTTTTCGACTCAACTTTCTGCTTGTGCTGTTCATCCTCTGTCTTGTATTTTTCAGCCTCCTGCACCATCTTCTCAATCTCCTCCTTCGACAACCTTCCTTTGTCATTAGTGATAGTGATCTTGTTCTTTTGCCCTGTTATTTTATCCTCAGCAGACACATTTAGAATACCATTTGCATCAATGTCAAAGCAAACAGTGATCTGAGGTACACCACGAGGTGCAGGTGGAATTCCAGATAGCTCAAATTTCCCAAGCAAGTTGTTATCCTTGGTTCTTGCTCGCTCTCCTTCATACACCTGAATCAACACTCCAGGCTGGTTGTCGGAGTAGGTAGAGAAAACTTGCTCCTTTTTGGTGGGAATAGTGGTGTTTCTTGGAATTAATGTAGTCATAACCCCTCCAGCTGTCTCCAGTCCCAGGGAGAGAGGAGTAACATCCAACAGCAACAACTCCTGCACTTTCTGATTACCTTCACCACTCAAAATCGCTGCCTGCACAGCTGCTCCATAAGCCACAGCTTCATCAGGGTTGATACTCTTGCAAAGCTCTTTCCCATTAAAGAACTCCTGCAACAACTTCTGCACTATAGGAATCCTAGTTGATCCACCAACTAGAACAACATCATGAACACTGCTCTTGTCCATCTTAGCATCCCTCAAACACTTCTCAACAGGCTCCATACATTTCCTGAACAAATCCATGTTCATCTCTTCAAATCTTGCACGAGTGATGGATGTGTAAAAATCAACTCCTTCATATAAAGAATCAATCTCAATAGTGGTCTGGGCAGTGGATGAGAGAGTCCTCTTCGCTCTCTCACACGATGTTCTCAACCTCCTTAAAGCCCTGGGGTTTCCACTGATATCCTTCTTGTTCTTCCTTTTAAACTCTTGCACAAAGTGGTTAACCATTCTATTATCAAAATCTTCTCCTCCAAGATGGGTATCTCCAGCAGTAGCCTTGACTTCAAAAATACCCTCTTCAATAGTCAGTAAGGAAACATCAAATGTACCACCACCAAGGTCAAAAATAAGAACATTCTTCTCCCCAGTACTTGACACCTTCTTATCAAGACCATATGCAATTGCAGCAGCAGTTGGTTCATTAAGACCAGCAATCATACCAGCATCCTTTGTAGTTTGACGCTGTGAATCATTGAAGTATGCAGGGACTGTAACAACAGCATTCTTTATGGAAGAACCAAGGTAAGCTTCGGCAATCTCACGCATCTTAATTAGAACCGTAGATGAAATTTCGTCAGCTGCAAATTGCTTCTCTTCGCCTTTGTATGTGACAATGATCATGGGTTTTTCACCTGGTCCAGCAATAACCTTGAAAGGCCATAGCTTCATATCAGCTTGAACTGAAGGATCGGAAAACCTTCTCCCAATCAAACGCTTGGCATCTACAAATGTCAGTAACAAGGGTAATTCAGCAGAAGCACTAACAAAAACCAGAAGAGGCATAATAATTCAAAATCAACAAAAAAAAAATTAGTGGCATCTTTCTTAGCTGGACCTCTGACTCAACTGAGTCAGATTCATGGATACATATTTTGACAAAGCCAGAATGGATATCTCTAATACAAATAGGGTAAGTCGGTAAGGTCCGCATGTACTAAATCAGGCAAAATCTGACTGTTCATTTCAACTCGTACAAGTCGATCTGGATAACTCTTATTTAAATCACGCAAACATGCACATTGATGAATCTACTAACTTTTGAATCTGACTCGCTTCCACTCGACGACCATGCAAAATTTCCATTAGACAATTCCAACTCAACTCAAACCGAGTCAGGCTCAAAAATTCAAAAACAAACACATTAAGAGAAATCAAAAAAAAAAAAGACAAAGAATCAAAATCTTACCAAAAACAGTATTAACAGGGTTCATAGCAACTTGATTCTTAGCAGCATCACCAATCAAACGTTCAGTATCAGTGAAAGCAACATAAGATGGCGTAGTCCTATTTCCTTGATCATTAGCAATAATCTCAACTCTGTCATGTTGCCATACTCCTACACATGAATATGTTGTTCCTAAATCAATACCAATTGCTGGCCCTCCCCTTTTCCTGCCATTCTTTTAAATTACAAGTCACTCACACAGAAAAAGTTGCTTGGAACACAAAAATTGATTGAAAAAAGAATTGGTCAGAGTCTGAGAAAAAATTGATTCTGAGAATTTTTTGAGAAGCCTGTCTGTTTTGTTTGAATGGTTTGAATGAATTTTATGAGGGGAAGAGGGGTTTTCATTGTTTTTATATACAGGAACTGAAATTTGATTCGAGAACGTTCTGGTGGTTCCGTGGCCGTTGGATTGTAGGAACGTAGGTTTGGATCAGTCTAGTTGGTTCGAGAAGTTTCTTTGTTGGTGGGAGTTTTAACCGTTGGATTAAGTTAGGGAACCCAGGTGGTGGGGGTTCTGGTAATTTTTTTGTTGGGTGTGATACAGTCCCTGCCCTTGTATTGGGAGTTTCCATTTTGCAGGAAGAGGAATGATTAGAATAAGTTACCACCGAGACTGAGAGAATTAGATAGTTTGAGATGCAATGAAATAAGGGAGGCAATTCTTAGATGTACAATTGAATGATCCCGATCAAGGCCATTACAACAGCACATAATAATAATCAAGGATGTGAAAGCAAAGAACCCAAAGTAGTAAAGGAGCAGGGTACAGATATACATCCTACAGAACTGAAAACAGAAGAATTACTACGAAAATGAAGAGAAATTAAACTTTAATGATGAGATGCAATGGGATGATTATTGTAACACTCAACGGTTAGTTGCACCTATTCCTCGCGATTTTGGCAGCCTGACTGCGACCAACGGGTTCACTATGCCTTGTGAATCTCTTCCCAAGCCCATACCCTCGATGAATCCCATCTTTTCCATCATTTTGGATCCGAATCCTTTGGTGTGCCTCTCAAATGCTCCAATTCCAGGTGTGGGTTTTGACGCTCCAATTCCAGGTGCGGATTTTGACAAAGATGATCTTCTACTACTACTGGTAGTTCTAGTAGTGGTAGGGGTTCTAGCTTTAGTTCTAACCCTTGTTGCAGATGAAGAAGAAGGTTTGTCCTCAGTGGCATCTGATGTTGGGGAAAACTCGACACCCAAGCCGAGAGACTTGGGGCGTTTGACAGCTTCCACAGGTGCCACAATTCCTTGCCCATCCTTTCCTAAACCTCCACCTTCTACAAATCCCATCTTGGCCATCATTTTTGACCCAAAGCCCTTGGTGTGCATCTCAAACTCACCAACCTTTGTCATCATTTTTGATAAGCTGCTGCTGCTGATAATATCCTTCTTAACATCAACAACGGATGTTGTCGTCGTAATCTGAATCTCCTCCTCAATTTTAGAATCATCATCAACTTGCATTACACCACTCGAGACAAATGACATTGGTTGATTAGCGTCATAAATTACCACGTCCTTACCACTGTACCGTTTCTTCCATCCACTCTCACCACCACCACCGCGGTTCCTTGATCCAGATTTTCTTCTTGATGAGGGCTTATCATCTAATGAACCTGAACTGATAATTTCGGAGTTCTTTTGGATCTGCTTCTCTCTCCAGCTGCTAGAGGTTGATTGATGACAAAATCAGAAGGCTCGTCTCCTTCTCGTAACAGCTGAAATGTTTAGGAGAAAGAATGTAAAGGCTTTCAGAATTTCAAGACCCTACTTGTAACTCTCTTCTAATTTTCTATCTAGGATTGTTTCGATATGAGCTATAAGAAGAGATACTCCAGTGTAACTTAAATGGACAACAACAGCTTCTGCCGTTGTCGCGCAAGGAAGTTAACACCAATTTCAAGTGCAGAGAGCCGAAAAAAAGTCACCACGAGAAAGAGGCGAGAAGGAAGAAGCCTACCTTCTCCAAGCGGATTTTATCGCTCGAAGATGGCATACATGTTTGCGCAGTTCTCGACACAGTGACAAATCTGTAAAGGCAATTAAATATTAATCCATATTTTACAAGCATCAAGTGCGGAGAAATGTATAGTAAACAGCAAAAAAAGAAATGGAGCATCCAGTGCGCTGTCAGTTACTTGTGGTATCATCATCTAGAACTAAGATCAATCAGGAGTAGAAGTCAGATATACACACAAGGTAGCTTAAAATAAAGGGCCAAATGGTGTTGATACCTCTTATTCCCAGAACCTTGGCGACCACTGGATAAGCGATAAATTGATGCTAGGCGTTGCACCTAAGATATCGACATAATGACAATTATTAGGTGAAATAAATTTTTCTATACCCAGCAAAGAGGTATCAAAGTAATCAAACAATTAGTAAAAAAACAAGAATCAGGATGTGTTCTTCTTAGTTTACTGGTGGTTTCTGTGAATATAAAAAGGAAGCTCACATAAGGAGGAAAAAGTGAAGAGGAAGAATCAATGACTAACAACATACCTGGGTACAATCTCCAGAATGCATAGGTTGGAAGCATAACATATCAACCTCATCCACAACCATCTGCTTTAATTTCTACAATTTTGCAAGATATAACGTATCATATTAGCTCGTATGACTACCAGGCTGACAATAAATATATTTAATTGTACATATATTATAATTTGCAACCTGATCTAATCAAAAGGATGCTGACTTCTAAATGCAGGATGTATAAGCTGGGCATAAAGTAAGAGAAAACAGTATTCTCATGTTATATAATGTTTGCTAATTAAAGAGGCTTTTTATTGGAAAATCATATGACAGGGAATTTACTGTAAGCAAATGGACAAATTGAAAATCAGGAGACAAAACTGCACCACTGAAACCAAAAGCTAGAGTCAGCTTTTTGACTATCCTTCAGCCTTTCTGCTTACAACTTGATTCATCAAGTAAGTGCTTACTCTTCGCCCAATTGGATCTTCGAGTACCCTGATGATTATAAGCCTTGCTAATTGTACATGTATAATATTACATATGTTTTCCTGAGGGAACAAACTTTTACTCAATTCCTCTTTAGCTAAGGGTTGGTAGAAGCATGGCAATGTCATAATGACCTATAACACATTCCTACAACAGATGCCTACAATTCCGAGGCTTGACCTCTCCAAATGACTGGTGATCCATGAAGCTTCTTGTAAAGAACAAGATCCAAGGAAGCAATGACTAGTGTGAGTCTTACCAGATTTATTTCATCAAGATCAACACCACGGCGGATCATTCTGTCTCGACTCTTCACCGCCATCAACTCTTTGCGATGTTTCTTCTTGGCACCTGATCAAACAATACACGTAAGGACCCAATGAACTGAATAACTCAGCAAAAAGTAGGTTCAAGTATCACAGGTCATTCCCAAAAATCAAGACATTGTTAATAAAAACAGCAACATGTTACTACAAATAATTAATAACCACAGTGACTGTTTTACCTGGAATACCCCGGAAATTTTTGCTCTTTTGGCCCTCACTAGGCCAAGATCTAGGAAGATAAGATGCATGCTTCTTCTTTTTACCCGAAGCTGATCTGGGATCCTTCAGAAAAAAAAGATCATCCTCTGCCAGCGATCCAATGCTCACACCATATCCTTCACCTCTTTGAGACCCCAAAGAATCCCTCTTCTTTCTTAGTCGTGGCTTTTTCATACCATATTCTCTCGATGCATTAAGTAATGAAATCCCACCCAACTTCTTTGATCTCTTGTCATCACCACTCGTACTTGATGGAGAATCATCCAAAGCTAATTTCCTCAAAAATTCCACATCCATAAGTTCACTACTTCCTCCGATTCCTTCCAAGTAATCTTTCACCACTTCGTCATCAAGATCCAAATCACTACCATAAATATCATCTGTACTATCGCTGCCTGAAGACTCATCCACATCAGATGAATCAGAAGAGTCTAAACTCTCTTCAGGTGATTCTCCTTCATGAGCATTCATTAACTCATCACTTTCATAATCCGATATATCTTCCGTGTAAAATTTCATACCTCCAATAGATAAATACCCAGAATTTTTCTTTGGCGTCGAATCATTTAAAATAAACATTTCTTCTTCCTCCTTCCTTCTCCTTCGGGCACTATCACTAATTTTCTTCGTCTCAGCAGCAGATGAATTCAATTCTGAAGTCCCGCGTTCAATTTCTTCCTTCACTGACACATCACTTACCAGCCTTGGCGTCATCTCCTCCTCCTTCACAGCCTCTCCAATTTCCTTCTTCACCAACTCATCACCCATCACCACCTTAGGTGTCATCTCCTCCTCTTCCTCCTCCACAGTCTCACTACTAAATCCTAACCCTTTACGCTGAGAACACGAACTTTCACCCAATTCAGAACCATAATAATAATCATAAGTTATCTCCGAAACACCACCATGTGCGTCAACGCACGGTGTTTCATCAACATAGGCAACAATTTTACTCTCCTTATCATTAAACAAAATCCTCTGGCGAGATTCATCCACATCATATTTCAATGTCTCACCACTACTCCCATCATCCACAATCAACTGCAAATGCAAAAGAAATCACTAATTTGATTGAAACTCAAAATGGCGAGCTACAATGTTATCTCAATCTCTGTACATGTGGAGTACGTTAAGTGTAGGAAATATTATCTGGGGAAAATACTTGATATCTCCATTACTTTACCTCGGATTTGACGTAATCAAGACCAATTGCAGATTTACCATTAATCAGTTTCTCTAAAGGTTTCGACTTTGATTTGATTCCTAGAAAAAATCATTAAGAATAGGGTTATTTTATGTTTCCCCAAATATTTATTAGGGTAAGAAAACGAACTTACGAGATGGAATTGGAGTGGAACGAGATGAGGAAGAAGGATCATTTCTCCAATCTGCTAATACACCGCCTTTCACGAAGAGACCACCACCATCACTGCTACTGCCACCGCCACCGCCTCCACCACCGTTTTTGCTGAACCTTCTTTTTGGACCGCCCATGGCGTAAGTTAGTGACTAGCACAGAAAATGTAACGAGTTTGTATCTTATAAACAAGTAAAGAATATCCGAACTCTGTAGAGATTGATGCTATTCGCGAATATTTACTAGAATATGTGCGAAGTATGAAAATGTATGTGCAAACTTCAAAGGTTCCATCTTGATTCTTCGACAAACCCTAATGGTACGCCTAAAACTTAGGCACCGAACCGTACCGTTTAGGGACTAAAACCGACTCGAACCGTTAATAACAGTGATTTTAGACTATAGAAAACTGATATATTTCGGTTCGGTTATGGTTTATTCTTAAAATTGAACTGATCTCGAACTAGTCAGACCATTTTATATTCTTACAAATTCTTTCTGTAAAATAATCTATCGTTTATCATATTGTAATATGTTAAAAATATTCATGATGAGTTTTACCTTTCTAATCACTATGTGTATTTCTTCTATCCTAACAAATTCGAAAGTTTAGTTTTTTATCGATGTACCTAACAGTTACAAACCGACGGCTGGTCTTAGAACCGATTCAAATTTGATTAATAATATCGCTTTCAAATCATTAAAACTGAGCTTTTCGATTTCGGTTTTGTTGGAATCAAAAATTGACTCAAACCATATCATGTGCAACCTTAAATCCTATGCAGTTTCTTAGACTAACCACTATGGACCACTTATACCAAGTTCACAGCAGAAAACTATCGTTGTAAGAGGCGGCAATTCATGCATGAGTTCCACATTTATATGAAACTTGATTGTGAACTCACACGCGTAGGGATAAATGATCACACTTCAATTACACTTCTTCCTAAACTTTCATATTTTTCTCGTGCTCCTATTACACTCGATCTACACGGTTATATTTTCTTTTCTTTTTAAAAAAAAAATATAGTCGCTAGTATTTCTTTGTATAATCTACTACCTTATTCACCGTCCACACCCCAACTGTTAGAGCACTGCTCGGTCGAACTCGCAAGCGTTACTATCTCAAGCTTGTTCTCAAGTTTAGTTGCCAAAACTATAAGTCTTGATTTCTAGTCTACTTATAGCCAAGTCTCGAATTAGGATAGAAAGTGTAGTTGAGCATTAGACTTCACGGCATTCATCATTCAAAGACGAAGAACTACTAAAGGGATCTTGTGGAACTTCATCAATTAAAGGTATGTGGAGACTTGAACTCATCAATCACTCAAAAGTCTATCTACTCTATCTCCTATTTGAGATAAAAGTCGTATAGCTATATAGACTTCAATTATACACATTTGATATTTCGAATTGAGATTAACTCGCTTACATATTTCTCAAAATATGTGTTGGTAAGCTTTCGCTTTAACCAAGTTCATCTTATATTCTTGACGAAAGTCAAAAGATGATCGTGTGAAAATCTCCTTGTAACATCTTACATGATTTGTGTGAGACAGTCATTTGATGTAGACTCGGGATGTTTCGTATTGATCATTCGATCACTTAAAAATTGTTTTGAAGCTAATAATTTGTGTAGGACAGTTGTTGTCGTCTTCTAAGAATATTTCAATGATTGAAATGGGAGTTTAGAACACTTAACCATAATTGGATTATAAGCACAGTATGTGTACTTGCATATGTGTTGGTCAATGACCGAAATGTAGTATGCATGCGAGGTCAGGTAAAGTCCGGGAGCTAGAATATGTGTACTTATACGCGTAATGGTGAAGTCAGTTGAAGTCCGGGTATTATAGTATGCGTACCTGTAGGCGTACTGGATTCAACTGAAGTTTGGAAATGTACGACAGTATGCGTACCCGTTTGCATACTGGCGAACACAGTCCAAGTACGGCTACTTAGGTATGCGTACTTGTTTGCATACTTGAGTATGTTATGTTCTAAAATCGATTTTTCCATTAACTAATACATTTATATAATAAGGAATTCAATCTTTTGCAAACCGTGGCTATAATGTTCATGAATTGACTTAAGTGAATCAAAATGGATTTTTATTTAATTGTGTCTTGTATACTTTTATGAGAATATAAACAATTGAACAACTCTAAAACTAGTTTCATTTGAGTCATTTGAGCTAGTTATGGTTAAGATGAATAAGGTTGATATGAAAGTGTTCATAGGGCTAACTTCGGTTAACTATTGTTGAGACAACAAAGGTGTACACGTTTAGGTACGGTTACTCATATCTAAATGAAGTCACTTTTCATTTGTGTGTAACAAGCTAAGTTTGATCTAACGGTTGAAAGATATTAGCTTGAGTCTAATCAGGTTTTCATCTAACGGTGAATATTGAATGCTTTGTTACCAAGGTAACATTGATTGCAAAACCTGATTTGAAGACTATATAAAGGAGAACTCTAGCAACTGGGAAACCTAATCCCCACAACTCATGTGTGATATTAGTTGCGACTAGAGTCGATTATCCTTTAACCTTAGGTTTTTCTAAAACCCTATAGGTTAACGACTTGAAGACTTCATTGGGATTGTGAAGCCAGACCCAACTATTTTCTCTGTAGTAGCGTGTTATGATCTTGTTGTTTTCTATCGTGATTGAGTACTATCTTCTCTAAGATTTGCTCGAGATTTAATATCTGATAGGCAAGATAAAAAGTAGTCACAAACACATTCGTCTCATCGTTTGTGATTCCACAATATCTTGTTTCGCTACGATACGATTAAGATTATTGTGAGGTGATTGATATTTCTAGGTTGTTCATCTGGAATATACGTCAGGCATATCAATTGGTTCCTGTTCACCTTGATTTATCAAAAGACGGAACAAAACTCATAGGTATATTTGTGGGAGACAGATTTATCTTTTCAATATACTTTTCTGTGTGAGACAAATTGGTTTATCAAATCTTCAACTTTGGGTCGTAGCAACTCTTATTTGTGGGTGAGATCAGCTAAAGGATTCAAGTTCGCAGAATCCGGCGTGGTTCTAGAGGTGTAAGGAACGCTACTGTACCTTGATCAGTGTGAGATTGGTTAGGGCTCAACTAAATTCCAGTATGAAGTTAACTTGGAGTAGGCTCGTGTCTGTAGCGTCTTAATACAGTTTGGTGTTCAAATATGGACTAGGTCCCGGGGTTTTTCTGCATTTGCAGTTTCCTCGTTAACAAAACTTCTGGTGTCTGTGTTATTTCTTTTCCGCATTATATTTTCTATATAATTGAAATATCACAGGTTGTGCGTAAGTTCAATCAATTGAGATTACAACCTTTGGTTGTTGATTAAATTGATTGACACTTGGATATTGGTTTTTGATATCGTCCAAGTTATTTCTTATGTTCAATCGGGCTCGTAAATTCATATTTGTTTGATTGTAGATTGAATTGAGAAATTGAGATATAACTCTTTGATATACTTTTCTTAAGATTGAGTGTAACTGTCTAGTTGATTCTCTTGAAAGTATATTGGAGTTAGTCCAGACAGATTGCTAAGCGAAATATTGGGTGTAGACCCCCGCTTTTTCAATTGGTATTAGAGCAGGAAAACATGTTTAAGACCTTATAAGTGTGTGTTTGTAGCGATCTGACTCTGTGGACAATAGTGTTATCTCAGATAAATGCATCATCTGAAATAAAACTTATGTTTCCATGAAATCTATTAAAGATAAAAATTCGTCTATCTCGAATTTAGATGAACATTGTGTTCTAACGAAACAGGATTGCACTGATAATTGTTACCCCGATTACCTTTCGAACGGGTCTGACTCTGATGAATAAAGGGATGCAGCCGAAGAGAGTAAAATGATTCTAAATCTTGTTAGAATCCAGGCTGATAGAATCAATCGGTTGAAAAACAATGTCAATGCACTCATCGGTATAGTAAAAGATCGTGACTTTATATTAAAGTCTCTTAGCGAGGAAAACAACGAAGTTTGCTCCTCACTCGAGGCGAAACTCAAAAAGGATGCCTTGGAAATTGAACATCTTCTGAGTAAACTCTTTATTCGAGGATGTTCTAAAGATTCCACTATGCCAATCGCTTTTGTCCCAACTGAAAATTCAGTTCCAGAAGCTAAATCACAATCCCTTCCGATTAGAAAAGATGTGCATGTATCTTTCTCTTTTCTAATCAAGGAATCTCCACATCACACGGAAGGAAAAAATCTCCCAACAATTGTGTTAAGTCTGTTCACTCTAATCACTCAGGTGGTCAAAAAGTGTGTCTCTTTTGTGATTCAAAAGGACATGTTGAACAAATGAGGAAATCGAAGTTGAATGACAATTCTATTGTTCGACTTCAACACACCTTAGATTTAATTCCCAAAGTTATAACCGACATTCGTATGTATAAACCAATTGGTTTTAGTACCCACCCTATGAATCCTACCAGGAAAGTCAGTGCGATTTGTTCCTCGAATGTTCATGCATGTAACAGTAATCTTAACACAATTCGTCCAAGAAGAGTTCAAGGATCTTCTTCAGCTAATAGGGGAGATACTGTTGTTCTTGATGAGAATAAGGTTTCAGGAGAAGGAATGAAAAATGGAGGTATTAAAGACAACCTAAATTTGATAATTGAAGGATACAAAAAACTCATCAACAGGCTGTCGAATCCCTCTGATCAAAATCCTTCAGGTAAGAATCCATATTATGCGTCGTATTTTGATGATAGTAAGTTTTATGATAACTTTTCGCATCAAAACGGTTTTCCTCCAAAGATTAAGAAAAAGAGGGTTAACCGAAAACAACATTCATTTAATAAGGTCAAAGCTCATACTTGTGCTAATTAATCACAAGCTTTCTTGTATCTTTATAAACTCCTTGATGAATACACTAAGTTTCGACTATGTGAAATCATCGAAACAAAGTTGATATGTTCTCTTTTAGTCATGAAGTATCTCTATGAGAATTTCATTATGATCCCACTAGTTTTCGTACCTTTGCCAATTTATATTGACAAAAGGGGGGAGAATTAATGTATAGTTCACATTACAAATACATATAGTTTACGGATCATTATATAAGGGGGAGTGGGTTTCATGTGAGATGAAGTATTGACTAAGGGGGAGTAATACATGTCACCATAGTATTGTTATCAAAGTTGTGATACAATTGGACTTTGATGCCGTGTAATACTATGACACTGTATAATAATGATTGAGAGCTACTGTTTGATCATTGTTATAGCTACGGATCTTCAACAACTATGATGCTGAGTTGAACACATTCAGAACCACTGGAGTACTTGGAAGTGACGAACCAAGGAAATTGGGAGCTACAAAGTTTATTTATTTTGTATTCCATATGTATTGATAATTTTGTCAATAAAATTGACAAAGGGGGAGATTTCCAGAGCACCGCTTGGTCGAACTTGCAAGCGTTGCTATCTCAAGTTTAGTTTCCAAAACTATAAGTCTTGATTTCTAGTCTACTTATAGCTAAGTCTCTGATTAGGATAGAAAATGTAGTTAAGCATTAGACGTCACTGGATTCATCGATCAAAGATGAAGAACTACTAAGGGGATCTTGTGGAACTTCATCAACAAAAGGTATGTGGAGACTTGAACTCATATATCACTCAAAAGTTTATCTACTCTATCTCCTATTTGAGACAAAAGTCGTATAGCTATATACACTTCAATTATACACATTTGATATTTTGAGCTGAGTTTAACTCGCTTACATATTTATCGAAATATGCGTTGGTAAGCTTTCGCTTTAACCAAGTTCATCTTATATTATTGACGAAAGTCAATAGATGATCGTGTGAAAATCGCCTTGTAACATCTTACATGATTTGTGAGAGACAGTCATTTGATGTAGACTCGGAATGTTTCGTATTGATCATTTGATCACTTGAAAATTGCTTTGAAGCTAATAGTTTGTGTGAGACAACTTTTTTTGTCTTCTAAGAATGTTTCAATGATTGAAATGGGATTTTAGAACACTTAACCATAATTGGATTATAAGCACAGTATGCGTACTTGCGTATGTGTTGGTCAAAGACCGGAATGTAGTATGCATAACCATATGTGTATTGGCGAGGTCAGGTAAAGTCCGGAAGCTAGAGTATACGTACATCTACGCGTACTGGTGAAGTCAGTTGAAGTACGAGTACTATAGTATGTGTACCTGTACGCGTACTGGATTCAAATGAAGTTTGGAAGTGTACGACAATATGCGTACCCGTTTGCATACTGGCGAACACAATTCAAGTCCGACTACTTAGGTATGCGTACCCGTTTGCATGCTTGAGTGGGTTATGTTCTAAAATCGGTTTGTTCATGAACTAATACATTTATATAATAAGGAATGCAATCTTTTACAAACCGTGGCTATAATGTTCATGAATTGATTCGAGTGAATCAAAATCGATTTTTCTTTAATTGTGTCTTGTATACTTCTATGAGAATATAAACAATTGAACAACTCTAGAACTAGTTTCATTTAAGTCATTTGAACCAGTTATGGTTAAGATGAATAAGGTTGATATGAAAGCGTTCATATGGCTAACTTAGGTTAACTATTGTTGAGCCAACAAAGGTGTACACGTTTAGATACAGTTACTCATATCTAAATCAAGTCACTTTTCATTTGTGTGTAACAAGCTAAGTTCAATCTAATGGTTCAAATATATTAGCTTGAGTCTAATCGGGTTTTCATCTGACGATGAATATTGAATGCCTTGTTACCAAGCTACTATATAAAGGAGAACTCTAGCAACTGGAAAACCTAATCCCCACACCTCTTGTGTGATACTAGTTGCGACTAGAGTCGATTCTCCTTTAACTTTAGGTTTTTCTAAAACCCTGTAGGTTAACGACTTGAAGACTTCATTGGGATTGTGAATCCATACCCAACTATTTTTTCTGTAGTTACATGTTCAGATCTTGTTGTTTTCTATCGTGATTGAGTACTATCTTCTCTAAGATTTACTCGATATTTAATCTTCGATAGGCAAGATAAAAAGTAGTCACAAACATCTTGGTCTCATCGTTTTTTATTCTACAATATCTTGTTTCGCTACTATACGATTAATATTATTGTGAGGTGATTGATATTTCTAGGCTGTTATTCGGGGATATAAGTCTGGTATATCAATTGGTTCTTGTTCACCTTGATTTATCAAAAGACGGAACAAAACTCATATGTATATCTGTGGGAGACAGATTTATCTATTCAATATACTTTTTTGTGTGAGACAGATTGGTTTATCAAGTCTTCGACTTTGGGTCGTAGCAACTCTTAGTTGTGGGTGAGATCAGCTAAGGGAATCAAGTGCGCAGAATCCGACGTGGTTCTAGAGGCGTAATGAACGCGACTGTACCTTGATCAGTGTGAGATTGGTTAGGGATCAACTATATTCCAGTCCGAAGTTAACTTGGAGTATGCTAGTGTCTGTAGCGGCTTAATACAGTGTGGTGTTCAAATCTGGACTAGGTCCCGGGGTTTTTCAGCATTTGCGGTTTCCTCGTTAACAAAACTTCTGGTATCTGTGTTATTTCTTTTCCGCATTATATTTTATATATAATTGAAATATTACAGGTTGTGCGTAAGTTCAATCGAGATTCCAACCTTTGGTTGTTGATTAAATTGATTGACACTTGGATATTGGTTTTTGATACCGTCCAAGTTATTTCTTATATTCAACCGGGCTCGCAAATTCATATTTGTTTGATTGCAGATTGAATTGAGAAATTGAGATATAACTCTTTGATATACTTTTCTTAAGATTGAGTTTGACTGTCTAGTTGATTCTCTTAAAAGTATATTGTAGTTAGTCCAGACAGATTGCTAAGCGAAATATTGGGTGTGGTTGTTAGACCCCCGCTTTTTTACCAACAAAAGGTTATATACGATCAGTATTATCTATGAATCTGTTATACTAAGTTACAAAAGATAATGATTTGGTATGCAACTATTGATCTTCAACATTATCAAGCGGAAATGGGAATTAGTTTTGGTCACATGACTCAGAAGATGAACCACAGGGGAAATCACTAGTTCAAAAAGGTGCGAAGGCATCAATCAGCAGAATGATGATCAAAACCCATTAAATAAGATAGATTAAAACATAAAAAACTTGCAAATTAAAAGATAAAAACCTTGCAAAAGATCTAAAGATGGCAGAATACTTAATCTTACTAAATGAGGATCAAGCGTAATACAACACCAGAATGCGATGGTTTAATTAATAAATCTTGAAGCAGATCAGAGAAAATTAGCCAGTGAAACACGAAGCTTGAAGGCAAAGCAAGATCTTCAAGAAGATAAAAGAGGAGAATCGAAGCAAGAGAAGTAAATGAGGTCTCGAAAAACAACAAAAAAATCTAGTAGTCTGAAGAAGCATAAGGAATGAAATTAAATTCAGGAGAGCTAATTGGGCGTGGATATTTAGGAGAATAAAATACAAAATAGATATCATGTAAAAGTGGCAACAAATATGGTATATTTCCCAATTACCCACTACAATCACGACAAGGCAAAGGGCAAACTGTAACTGCAAAATGATCACCGTAGACGTGACACGATCACATGACGGTAACAACAGAGAATCAAACACATGCGAAGCATATTTGAATAAACATACCGTAATGAAGCCACGTCACATTGATGTGACAATACAAGGGAAAAAGTCACTAGTTCACCAATAAGTCTAGATTCACCGTGATTTTTTCACGGTGATATCCCCCAAGACATAAAAAATGGTGGGGCCCACTGAAAAACAAAAATCCACCACCCTTTGTGGAGTTCCCGGGGCTGTGAGTGTCGGTGAATCTCGGCGGAGAATTCACGGTGTATATAGCATTGGTGTTAGTTCACATGGTGGGTAGGTCTGCTCAAAAATTAATGATACCACGTAACTCAACCTACCACGTGGTGAGCACTTAGCGTAACAAACATGACTAGAGAAGAGCGCCAATATCATCTAGCAGTATCCGCTATATGCGACGACCGACAATGGAAGCATTTGGAGGGCCCAACTAAAGATTCTATAGATATACGCTTCGAGGTCGGAAAAAGGGGTTGGCAGATTTAAGAGAGTGATCTAGGAATAAAGAAGAAGAACTTGTAATACCGAGTGTAGCCCTTCACTTAGAGAGAGGGATACTTATAACCCTATTCGTAACTCCATTGATCAATATGGTAAGGACTCATACTCATTACCCCATGGGTGTAGTTTTCAGATTAATCATGTAAATCCTCTGTGTCATTGCATTACTTTACTTTATATTTGTCTTCCCATTTTACATCTGGTGATGATTTATATTAGATTACATTATGCAAATGCTAGATCCACCAGTTGGGTATTTAGTAGTTACATAATGATTAAGTTTTCACTCTTAACATGTATAATCGCCCCACTACGTCGCTTTCTCACCACCGTGACGCATAATAGGTTAGGCATATCTTTGAATCCTAGCTGATAAGAATTTATCACTTAAACCTGATTGAAAAGCATAGAATATTGGGGCTTTTGACGATATATACACCCATTTGATGCATAAAGGTACAGTCACCAGAAATAACACAACCTGTGATATTTCAATTATATAAAGAAAATATAATGCATAAAAGAAATAATACGGATACTAAAAAATTTGTTAACGAGGAAACCACAAATGCAAAAAAAAAACCCAGGACCTAGTCCAAACTTGAACACCACACTGTATTAAGCCGCTACAGACTCTAGCCCACTACAAGTTCACTTTGAACTAGAATGTAGTTGATTCCTAACCAAGTCTCACACCGATCAAGGTACATCCGCGTTCCTTATTCCTCTTGAATCTCGCAAGATTCTGCGCACTTGATTCCCCTAGCTGACATCCTTTACAGCTGATGACCCAAAGTGGAAGACTTATAAACAAATCTGTCTCTCACAGATAAGTCTATTCTTTTTTTTTTCCGTCTTAAGATAAAGATCAAGGTGAACAGGAAACACAACTAATAATCCGGCCTTTTGTCTCTCGAAGAGCAGCCTAGAATATTAGTCACCTCACAATAACCTAACTGATTAACAAAAGAAGTTATTGCGGAATCACGAGAGTCTGAGATGAAGAAACTATTGTGGTTACTTTTTATATCTAACATATCAGAGATAAATCTCGAGAAAATCTTAGAGAAGATCAAACCCAATACGATAGAAAAATTAAGATCATGATACGCAACAACAAATAAAATAGTTCGACCTGGATTCACGAATCCCAAGCGAAGTATTTAAGTCGTTAAACCTAGGAATGGTTTTCAGAAGAACTGAAAACCTAGGTTAAGAGAGAATCGACCCTAGTTTGCAACTAGGACACACGAAAATATCGGGATTAGGTTTCCCAAATGCTAGAGCTTCTCCTTATATAGTTTTTCAAATCGGGGTTGCTTAGAATCAAAGTTAAGATAGCTTATCAACAAAGAAATTAATATTCACCGTTAGATGAACACATGACTTAAGATTCAAGCTAAATTTGCTTAGATTATAAGCAATCAATCTCCATCGTTAGATGGTTTAGCTTGATACACACAAATGAAATATACCTATATTCAGATATGGATGAACAGTACCTAGACGTGTATAACGAGTTGGCTCAATAACCGTTAACCGAACTTAGCCATATGAATACTTTTAGCTTAGCTATATTCTTCTAACACTTCTAGACTCAATCTGATAATCAACCAACCATGATAGATAATCAAATGTATTTAAATGTTTTATAAGAGAGTTGTTCAAATGTTCACTATCTCATAGAAATATTCATGAACCATTTGAAACATATTCGGCTTGGTTTGTAAGTGTACAAAGTACTTACACAAGAACCAAATCATGAACATAATTCCACGGTTTGCAAACTGAGTTCGCATACCTTAAAGCATTAAGAATCCAGGGACTTCAGTTCGCAACCAAACCTGAATTCATAATTGTAAACAATAGTTTGCATACAGAGTACGTGAACAAGTTGTCATACTTACTGATTTTAAAACCCAACCACTGAGTTCGCAAACTGAGTTCGCGAACTACCGTTCTGGACCTTGCCTAGTTTTGTCGTTCGCAAACCACAGTTCCGGACCCAATACAGATAAACTCGTTCACAAACACAGTTCGCAAACAAAAGTTCCGGACCAGAACTAGTACTTCACAGTTCACATACATGGTACGCATACTGTGTTGTATGCAGACATTGGTAGTAGTTAAACTCTCGTTAACCGATTTGAAACATCATTAGAAGACAACAATGGTAATCTTACACATACCACTAGGTTGAAGTAATTTTCAAATGATTATTTGATTAATAAGAAACATCCCAAGTTAAGATCAAATGATTGTCTCACACAGATCATGTAAGATGTTCAAGGTAATTTTCACCTGATTATTTTGACTTAATATTTAGTTTCAAACAAATTAATTGTTTAAAACTAAAGTTGTCAAGTATATGATGAAGCACTCTAAGCTTTAAACTCATATTTCGAGAATTATATAAACGAGATAAACTCGACTCAAAATTTCAAATGTGTATAACACAAAGTCTATATAGCTATACGACTTAGTCTCATTAGAAGATAGAATTGAATAGACTTCTGAGTGATAGATAAGTTTTAGTCTCCACATACCTTTTGTCGTCGAAGTTCCTCCAAGCTCTTTAATAGATCTCTTCTTCAATTGGTGAACGCCGTGAAGTCTAATGCTCAACTACACACTTCTATCCTAATCCGAGATATAGATATAAATAGACTAGAAATCAAGATATAGTTTTGATCAAGTAAACTTGACAAAAAAGCTTGAGATAGAAACGGTTGCGAGTTCGACTGAGCACTGCTCTAACAAGAAGGAATACCATGTAAATGGTAAATCTCTTTAAAAAAGAGTTGAGCTACCATGACCACATTCGTTGTCTTTTTACAAGCAATGAAATGAGACATTTTGGAAAAACGATCTACCACTACAAATATTGGATCCACACCTCTTTGAGTACGCGTTAATCCCAAGATGAAATCCATGCTCAAATCTTCCCATGGACGAGAAGAAATAGGAAGTGGCATGTATAATCCTGCATTAGTGGCCGTTCCTTTAGATACTTGACATATATTTCATCTCTTCACATAACGATGAATCTCCTTCCACATTCCCGGCTAAAAGTATGATCTTAAAACCAAGTTCCAAGTACGAGTAGTCCCCATATGCCCCTCATCGTGAAGCTCCTTAATAATTTTCAATCTCAAGCTTGATTGCATATTGCGGAATGCTTCCGGTAAAGGTACCCATACAAAAGAATATAATCACCATTGTGGAGTAACTTTTCATCAACCATAAGAGGACCAAAATAAGTATCATCTTTTAAAATCCCCTGAATATTATCGAATCCCAAAACACGATCCCTCATTTGTGTAAGAAGAGAAGTACGTCGACTCAAGGCATCCACTACCTCGTTTTTTATACCCGACTTGTGCTTGATGGAAAAATGAATTTTTTCCTAATTAGTAACATTTACCTCGGTCTTTCTTCAAATATTTGTCGTTTCCCTTGTGGATGAACATGACTACCAAAAGAAGTGGTCTCCTCATACGTCACATCTTCTTCATAATGATGATGTTGAGTTCTAGATTTATCTTGATGGATATTTAAGTTACTAAGTCTTAAAAAAAATTGCATTAATTATTTGTTGCATTGCATCAAATACTTCATGCTTAAAGACTTCTAATTCTTCTTCAAAGAAGTTTCACCTTGATTAACTCTTTTTTTTTGGACCCATAATGAAATCACAACAAAAATGAACCCAATTTGACAATATTACACAAAATGATTCAAAACCCCTAATTACTTGACAAATAAAGAAGTAATCTCCTCTAATAATTAAAATCTTCACCACAACCTTCTCCGAAAAATCAAACCAAAACTCTTGATACCAATTAATGTAAAGTGATACTTCTATTTGCAATAATAATGTATAAATTGTAACAAAACACCATAAAATAGAATTACTAACCTTTCAATTTAAGCTTCTTCTACCCTTAGAATAAGGAAAAACATTAAAGATCATCTCTATACTTAGAACTTCTACCCAAGATTGGAAGTTACAAGCTTATTAAGGCATCTCTTCACATCAACTCGAACTCAAAGAGAAAAATTGAAGGAAAGAGGAAAACAAGGGTTATAACCTAGTATTTCTTAAAACAAAACCTGGGATGATAACATATACTAGAGATGAAGAATAGAACAAAAAATAAAACCAGAGAAAGGGGGAAAAAGAGAGAATAAGATTAACAAGGGTGAAATTGGTATGTAAGGAATACCACCATGCATCATAAAGGAATATTTGGATGTAGTTTTTATTTAAAAATACCCTAGAAAATAACTTTCTCCAATGACTGCTCACCCCATTAGATAGTAAATCTTAGGACAGCTTAGGGGCGAAAGTTAGATCAAGGGGTAAGGGTTATGAATCTGTGGAAACTGATGCGAAAAACCATTATTTTGATGGCATAATTAGTCCCTTCCTAGTATGTGTTCTGTTTCGATTTTTATTTTCATGTTTAACTTGATTATAACATGTTTTTGTCTTCTTTCTCTTTCTATGGCGGCCTTGTCTCTCTGTATCCATCTTGAATTGATCTATATAGGTTTTTTTTTTATATTTTTGCTTGAATTGATCTAATTTCTTTTCTTTCTCTTTTCCTTATTCCTTCTTCTTCTGCTTCTGGTCGGTGAAAATAGGGTATGTAAGTTGGGGTTTGAAAAGATGTTTTCAAAATTGAGTCTCTTAAAATAGGGGTTCTTAAAAGTGGTTTTGCTGCCAAAAGAAAAACAAAATTCAGAATAATCTTCTTCATGTTTCTTTCTCTCTGATTTGGGTTCTGAGTCTTTTGTTAGATGGGTTCTCATCTCTTGCCTTGCTTCTTCTCTCCTTTTGTATTCTCGTGCGATTTTATCGTATTGTTGTTGTTAAGATATGTGATTCGATTATGATGCAAAAGTATTCTGATTAAATCCTTGCTCTTGTTTTCGTACTCTAAATGTCAATTTCTTCTGGTTCTTCATAATGGTGCTCTATCTTCATATCCCTTAGTATGTGATTTGCTTTTTCTTATATCTAAAGTTTTGTCTATTCGTTTAATGAGTTGCTCAATAATATTTTTGATTGTTTTAGTTCATCTCTTCTTTATGTTATTGTTGTTTGTACTAAATGTTGTTTAAATCTGTCTCTTTGCTCCTTTTGTCTTGGTGCTCTCTTCCATTTCTTTTCTCTAGTATGAATAGGCTCTCTCTATGGGAATTGATCCTAATTTTTTCCCTTATGTCTTGCTTTTTCATCATGTATACCTCCTTTCTGTCTTTGATTTCTAGTTAAGTTTCAGATCTTCCCATGATGGAATTTTTGCTTGATGATTTTGTAGTCTGTTGTGTATGATAAATAGTGGCCAGAATAATTAACATAACCTCAATTTTGAAACCTAGCACCACTAATCCAACTAACTCCACAGGTAAGTCCATCCAAAGTAACCTTGACATCTCTATTTACCCTCATTGTTTCTAGTGTTCTAGTTTTCTTGAGTTTTTTCTAATCTTTTTGCGCCAAGTTTAGGAATCAAGTGCCTAGATAGAATTGCAAGTTGGTTTGGCAACTCATGGGCCTTTTTCTTCCACTTTTTTTTTTCCTTTCAATTGTTAATTTATTCCACTTTGTATATGATGCATGTCATTCAGGTTCACTAGCTTTTACAATTGCGTAGCATCTATTAAATACCTTAGCTTCTCTAACCACTAAGTTATTAGTTGTCTCTAGTTTTTCTCTTTGTGTTATTTGCCCTTCCTTCTCTCTTCTTGAGGTTACATACAATTTTGACCCCTGGAATATTAGTTGAGTTCTGGAAAATAGACTAAGCTTTTTAATCTGCCCTCATCTTGAACAGTTTTTTCCATCTTTTAGTTATAGTTTCTAATTAGGTTAATTTCGTGTTGGTGTTAGTCTTATTTACTAGTTATTTTCTATTCATTAGCTTTTCCTCTTAACATATATTGTGTCTGTAATGTTAGTATGTAATTTAACCTACTTTTGTGCTTCTTCTTGGAATAGGAAATTGAAGAGTCCTGTGAAACAACATGATGTTGAAATCAATACTAGCTATGTTTTATATGGTTGTATTTTTTCAGAGATGAAATTTTCACCATTAAAATCTTCGATTGTGGCGAAAACTTAACCGTCGTCCTCAATCATAAAGAAGAGATCTCTTTCTTGTATAGGCCGTCGTTACACTTTTATCAGAGTTGTTCGTGGTAAAAGGGATTAATAATCCATCTTGATAGTTTTATCGCGATCTAAGACTCTATATCTTCAAAACTTGTTTGGGAATCAATACATACTGCCAATATTAGAAGACTACTCATTGGGTACCGATGGAGAACGGATGCTTCCTAGTTTAACGAAGAATTATAAATGTGTGTGCTATCTTTGCAATTTTAGTTTCAGGGTCTTCTTTAAGACCTATCGTGTTGTGCTCTTTTCCTTCGTTAAGGTTTTATCCCTATGAGATTTCTTTTCAAGATTTTTAACGAGGCAACAAATGCGTGCCCAACACCTTTCGGTGGTTTTATCTTTCTCTTAATTCTGTTTGTTATTTATTTTTGGGAACATATTTACTTCTGTTTGTTATTGAAAAGACGAGGATACCCAAATATACCTCAATCTAAAACTTTTCTTACATATAAGTCATTTCTCCGAAAGTGATTGTCTATAGACTGAGTCGAGACAATACAACTAATCGGTTCACACTTCGTGTGATCGTCTATGGATATGAGATCGAGAAAATACAACAACGAAGTATGTTTACTTGATAAAAAGGTTCGGACTTAACCAAACACAATAGGATTCACTTATCAAGTAAATAGGAATTAACGTTTGTGTGATTTACTTTAATTATAATAAAACAATTATAATGCGGAAAATAAAGTAAATGACACGGCAAGATTTTGTTAACGAGGAAAACCGCAAATGCAGAAAAACCCTGGGACCTAGTACAGAATTGAATACTCTCAGGATTAAGCCGCTACACAAAATTACACCAACTTCGTATAGTTGAGACCAAGCAACTAAACCTGTAGTTCACCTTGTTCCGTTTGTATTTCCACGCCTCCAACTTATAAATAAGTCACGTACTTGGATCAATTCCTTTGGTTCGTATTCCAAACAGTAAAGGAACAACAAATCTGTTTGGTATCAACTCTCTTCAACCAAGTGATATGAATCGGAAAAAGGCTCTTCTGTTTATCTTAACATAAACTCCTTCGTCAGGTCCTTAGATCTATCTTATGTTCAATTACCAAAGTAATCGTTAAGATTTTGCGATCAACACTCTTAATCCAAAGAAGTGTGTTGATGCCGATCTACTCAATTAATCAATATAATTCTATCACAAGGATAAAATCGATTATTAATTGGATCATTGATCAGTGCCTAATAATGCATATTTCTAGGCCATTTTGTTGTCTTTTATCACATCCCAAGTGTTATAAGATCTCATTTTATATCAAATCTTGTATTTTGGTGCATATGTTCATTAGCGGGTAATATTGTCGGAATAATCTCATTTTTGCGTTGTGGTGTAGGTACTGATACTAAATGGTGAACCAAAGACTGGGGGCTGGTGTAGATAAAGTATGAGAAGTTGGTCTTGCTACTGACTCAAGTGAAGATTAAATGGCAAAGAGGCTAGCACAGTTAATATCCAAGGAAAGGTGTGCCATTAAATCATATCTACTCAAAACTAAAGTAAGCAACCAAACATGCCCTTGATGACTTCACCAACACCAAAACCAAGGCTTCCACGCGTGAGAAAAGAGGCTGTTTCTTATCCATTTTATCTGTCTGTTAACCCGATCCCTCTACTGTGTATTCTCTATTTTTGACTCCCACTTTACCATTTCACATCAGAACCATCACACCTGACACCACATCATCTCTCTCCCAAAAACATCTCCATCCATCTACTCGAACACCTAAACCAGAGCCTAACCCTAAGAGGTTGTATCTTCTCTATACCCTATTTCCATGTTTCACAAATCAATCAAGCTAGACCTAGAATCAGTAATTAATATGTGAGAAAGAATAGGTCGGCTAAATTGGTTCTCAAGAGTGAATGAATTGAAAAGCTAGGTCTGAAATTGTTGTTCCTTCAAACACCATCAACATCAGCAATCCAGTGAAGATAAGGTTGTGGTTGTGAAAGATAAAAAGAGTACTCTATCAGTGGTGAGTTCCAAGAAATCAAATCCCTAATTTTCTAATTGTATTTGTTGACTAGGGGGATTGTTAGACTTGAAGATTTTGTATAAATTGGGGAAGCAGGGATATTTTGAAGCCAAGCCCGGACTAGGCGGTGCAAGCTGTAGTAGTAATATTTAGGATTTAATTTCAATCTTCTGATGTTCTAAAAATCTCTGCTAGGGTAGAGATGAAACCCCTTTAATAATTAGAATTCCTTAGTGATTTTACTTGTTCTTCTCTATGGGATTTCAATGAAAAGCATGATTAGTTTCTGAATTTTGGAAAATTGCTTTCACCTTGTATGTCAACCATCCTAGGTAGTTGGATTAACTCTTTGTCAATATTCAATCCTATGTAAAAAAATTTAGTTCAATCTATGATTTCTTGTGCCTTAGAAAGACAAGTGATACTAGGGATTGACATCTTTTGCTGAGATTAAATCATCATCTTTGTTAGTGATTATATCACATCTTCAAGATAGTTTGAGGCTAGAAATTCTATAGCTCCTTGATTGAAGGGAGAGCTAGTATATCAAATCAGGGATTTTTATGCATTTATGAGGTGGATTCGAAGCCCTAGTTTACCATTTATTGCTCTGTAATCTTATTTCTTTTGTATAATCATCATCACTTTGTCGTATCGACGCAAAGAAAACCCCCTGTTGTTACTTCTCATTTGAATCAGTATAGAAAGACCTTAGAATCAACTCTACATCGCCCTAGTCTCTGTGGGATCGATCCATATTTTCCCTATTTATATTGTTGACACCGTGCACTTGCGGTTAGTATAATTGTAGGTATCACTTAAGTCCTACCAATCCTCTTTTTACCGAAATAAGTATTGTGCACACCAAAGATTATGAACTCACAAATCAGAAATCTTCAATATCTTCTTCATCTTCAAATCTTCTTAGATATTCAATAAACACCTGCACACAATCACTTGAATCTCTTGTGATCAATCACGCACAGAACGTAGTCTGTTAACAATGGATTATCACAAGATCGTCTTTAGAACTAACAACAATCTAAAGATCCCTGTCGAAACTCTGAACTAGTTTGACTGAATCTTATATCAGAAGAGAAGATTCTCAAGCATAAACAAACTAGGTGCAATCAAATTTCAACCATCGTTAGTCAATCAAATCAATGAAATCCCACCAACGGTACTGACTAGATCTTCTCAATCCCAAAGAAGACTTTAAACCGAGCGGCCGTAAGAAATTTCACCTAATTAGGTTATTCTCCTCTCCGAATAGGCGGCTTCACCAGTAGCATGACAACAAGAGGTAGTTTGTTGTTCCGAAGTTACAACTGTCTTTGCATCTAGCTGTCCTGTAGCTTAGTTTACATTGTGTAACTGGTTCTCATTTCAGCTTTTGTTTTAGTTAAAAATAAATAAATAAAATAAATAAAATTCTTTGCACTTTAAGTTAGGTTAAAATGTGTAGCTTATCCTGTAACATCTTAGCTGTAGTTGTAAAAGTTGTTAATCCATTGTTCTTTCTGTCATTAGCATAACTTAGATTGTGTTTTCAAGCCATCTGTATATATAATCCTCTGTAGTAGTAGCTCTGTAGATCTAGCTATCTATCCTCAATTAGTCCATTGTTAAATTAGCTGCATCTTTTTGTTTTATTTTTCTTTTAGATAGTTTACTTGCATCATTGTTTTTTTAAAAAAAAAAAAAACAAAAATAATAAAAAAAATAATGCTAGCTCTGTATTCTGTGTAGCATATTAAGTCATCTGCTATTTTCTCCATTTAATAGTTTACAAACATCTGTATTTTTGCTGCTGTATCATAGCTTAGTTAGTCCATTTGCACATGCATCTTGTTATATTGAAAGCTGTATGTCATTCCATTTTGTAGTTTGTTAATTTTCTGTGATCACCTGTAGCTTCTTAAGTCGCTGTGGTAACTATAGTCGTAATCATTCCTTTGTCAGTTGCATAATTGCATCTCAGTTAGGACATCTAAATCATTGTCTTTTACCATATTTGTAAATCAAATCTAACTAAAGTTTTCTGCATCTGTAGGCTGTATACATGCTTCCTTAGATTTTACTTTTATTGTTGTAGTATAACTTAGCTGTAGCTCTTCATTCATCTGCATTCTTTCAATTCTTTTGTTAAGATTCGGCGACTTTGCATCATTATCTTGTAATGTAACTTAGTGTAACGTGTGCCATTTTTGTAGCTGTAGCTGTAATTTTGAATTTCAGTCATTCTCATAAACTGCATCTTTTCATTCTTTTTGTTTACTATCATTGTCCTGCATCTGTTCGAGTCAGTTTAATCTGCGTCTAATGCATACTGTGGTTTAGTTTGTATATGTGTTAAATTTTCAGTGGGTTATAACTCTTTCAACCTGTAGGATATAGCATCTGTAGTTGTTGTAAGTTGCATTTAAGAATGTTTTGAAACTGTAGCTCCCAATTTTACTTAAATCATTTCTGTAGATCTAGTTGTACCCTGTGTTTCATTCTCACGGTTTCCCTGTAAGATACCTGTTAAGCATTCTCGCATAATAGCTAAGTTCCTTTTAGCTTATCTGTTCATCTTGCATCTCTTTTTGTCCTCATATATTGCAGTTGTTGGTTCTTAGTTGCGCCATCTTTCAGTTGCTTTTAACTCTTTTGGTTTGTAGGTCATTGCATCATTGATTCTGAAATTTTCCAGACCACTTAGATTGTTTCAGTAGTTGTAAGCATCATTGTAACTTAATTTTTAGCTTTTCATATTGCATCTTCAAGTAGAATTTGTCAGCATCCTGTATATATCAACCATTTGCATTTCATCTGTTCTCCTTGGCCCTTTTGGAGCTTGTCTATACTTGCAGTGCTGCCCTGTCATAAGCTGTAAAACTTCAGTTAATCCCTCAGTACAGTTCATGTCCTAGCATTCTAAGTTGTTAACTATCAGTGATAAATGACTATTGCCCTTGTTTCTTTGTTTTATTTGCACAATTCTGGGAACTGATAACTCCTTTCGAGCAACCAGGTACTTGTGAAGCTGAGAAGCAAGTCAAGAAAAAAGAGGAGTAGCAGCAGAACACAATTTATTATAGTGCCCAAACCCAGTTTTATACTGGCGGTAATGTATTCTCAAACTCGAAATCTGTCTTAAATAACTGCCGTGACTGCTGAAACTGTGCTCATTCATGATTGACAACCCTGATACCATGAGCTTAATTCTGTGATATCTGTGTGAATTGTTGGCTTTCTGTCCAACAGTCAACTTATGAAGTTTTGACAACTGTATGTATGCTTGCACAATCTAGATACCTCCCTCTTTCCCTGCTCTGTGCATTGCTTCTTTTCTAAGCAGTATAACATTTTGAATCTGTGTGCACAAATCCGAGAACTAGCTTTTGATTCCCAAAAACATGATTCTGTGATAGTTGAGTACATTATTTGCTCTCTGAACTTGTTATTTCGCTGTGCTAAGCCTGTGTCTGTGTGCTTGCATCTCCGAATCTGTTACCGTTCTTGTAAGCATCATCTCACACCTAGGATTATGCAATTGTTCTGGTCTCTATAACATGTGACTAGTTTGTCTATTAGGCTATGAGTGTGTCTTTCCGAGACCAAACAAATCGACTTGTCAGAATAAATCAAGAAGAAATTGTTGAAATACCCATCGTGGTAGTGAACAGCCCTGTAGACATCCCTGACCAAAGGAGACAATGTGTGAAGAATTGAATCAACCCCGTAGTCTCCAGGATTACATGTATCCTGCGAGATTAAGTTTGTCCTCATGCATTGTCTTACCCCAGACCGATGGACCATTTGAATTGGATTCAAGCATGATACAAATGCTTCCGATATTTCAAGGGGTTGATGCTGAAAACCCCTATCATCATGTAAGAGAGTTTGAGCAAATTTTCCAGACTATGCAATTTGAAAATATGTCCGAGGACTCTCTAAAATTTCGTATGTTTACATTTTCTTTAAAAGAAAGGGCTAAATCATGGTATTACAGTTTGAGAACACAGTCAATCACCACTTGGGACCAACTCACAACAATATTTTCAAAAAGTTCTTTCATATCATAGAACCATCAACATTCGTCAAAGTATTAATTGTTTTGTCCAGTTACATGGAGATACACTTTTTCATTATTTTGAACGGTTTAATGATTTGTTGTTTGAGTGTCCTCACCATGGATTTGAGAAGTGGAGACTGGTCGCAATTATTTATGAAGGCTTAGACTTTAATTCTCGAGCCATGGTTGAGTCTTTGTGTAATGGTGATTTCATTGACAAAACTGTGGATGAAGCATGGACATTTCTAGCTGAAGTTGCAGAGAAAACCCATTAGTGGGAATCCTATAGGGAAACTAGGACAATGTCACATGATATGGGTGATTTTCATGAGTCAGATGTCGAGTTTGACTCTGATACAAATATAGAATTCTTAATTAGGAGAGTTGAAGCTCTAGAAAGGTGCACAAATAAAAATTCTGATGCACCCAAGTTATATAGCCAGACTGAATTCTCTTTTTGCATATTGTGTGATAGCTTAGGCCATTTGATTGAGAAGTGATCTGAATTGCATGCCATTAAGCAGTCTAAATTGCATTGTGCCAATACTTCCCATCAAATGCATGAGAATAACCCATACTCATGAACTTGTGAACTAGGAAGGAGAAACAATCTGAATATTTCATGTACTGATGACCCTACGCAAGGTTTGCAACCTGCAGTGAGTCAAGTTGTCACTGTACTAAATGAAAATGAAAGAAGTGATAAGCATGTTGACTATAAATGTGAAATGTTTGTTTTTCCCAATGATCTTAATTCTGAATATAGTGTTTCATACCCTATTGCTGAAAATGTCAATCCATATTCACCTATTTTAGAGGCAAATGTATGGGCGGAAAACACTAATGGTCTTGACAAAGTAGGATTTTCATGTATTTGTGATGATGATGATGATGATGATACAATCTTAGAGGAGTTCTTTAACTCTGAAAATGAAATTTCAGAGTCTTGTAATTCTGAAATGCTAGACCATAGTGTAGAAACCTGAATTGATAATGTTTCTTCTAATATTGATATTCATCGAATACAATATCCGAATGATTTGGATGCTGATATGGGGCTTGTGCAACTGTTATGTGAAGGAAAGCATAAAACACAACTTGTGCCTGACTTAGGAAATGTTGAATTGTCTGTTGACACTAATGATCTTATGCATGAAAATATATTTGATGTGTCTGATTCCCTGCCTAGGTCGCAATATACTGCTTGTTCTGATACTAATTTGGGTGCTTTAGATAATCATGAATATGATTTTGGTCTTGTTAATTTGTTCAATGAACATGAGCATGATATTGTGCTTGTTTCTGACTTAGGGAGAGTTGAATCGTGTTATGATACAGATGAAAATAACTTAGACGGATCTGATTCCCTTCTCAAGTCACAACATGATTGTCTTAATGTCGGCCGAGAGGTTGTCAAACCCACTTTGTGGACAACTCCAAGCGTTAGTTTAGATCTGTGTGCTTCTCAAGTTCTTTTGAACCATTTTGCATCCAAATATAATGTGTTTAAGGAGCCACAGTTTGAATGTGTATGTCTGCCTGTCCCTAGCAAAATCCATTTTGAATTAGACTTTGTGCATGATGCACCCCTAAAATTGCAAGATTTTGTGTTCAAAAACACACTTGTTGACAACCTCTGGTTTGGGGGTAACTCGTTTACATATGCAGCCTTACTTTCACTCTCATGTTACATATGTGTAAGGTTGTTGGTGTTTCTGCGTTCCATCTTTTGGGTTGATCCTCAACTCTTTAGGATGTATATATATGGTGAATTATCTTTGTATATAATCCAGTAGGTTCACTATCTCTTTTTTGAGTTAGTTTGATTTTTCTTTTTCTGTTAAATGTGCTAATCCAATGTGACTATCAGCTGATTTCCTTGGGTTCTAGCGTTGAATAACGGAGTTCTAATCTTGCTTTCGCTGACATCTGGTAACCTCTTTCCTTTTGCTCTGCTCAGCATGGTTCTCTTGGTATGTTGTAGTACAATTTTGCTCATCTATATAAAAATCGAGGACAATGTTTAGTGTCGGTTTGGGGGTGAAAAGTAGATACCATCGACTGTCACTGTATTATATTTTGAAACTGAACTCTGCAATATATTTAAAAAAAAATGAAAAAAATGAAAAAGTGAGCTCATTTACTTTGATTTGTGATACCTGTGCATGTATGAAATCTTAGGATTCTTAGTCTAGATGATGAGGCACCCCTGATTCTAGCACAATTCACATGTGATTCAGAAATTTGCACATGCACGATCAACCAAGTGTGTATAGCGTCGGTGTTTCATAGGTTAAGTAGGCTACCAATCATCTAGAATACTGAATGGGACTCGACTAGCTTGTTCTTTGGTTGGTTGGGATAGAAGTTGGAGGACACGTTATGAATAACAACCATTGAATTTGACCGGGGTATCCAAAAGGGCTGCCTCTTGCTAAAAGTGTCATGTAATCTATTTTTTTCTGTTTTTGTGTAAAGTTTGTTGTGTCTTGTGTAAAGTCATCAGAAAATTCAGAAAGAAAAGAAAATTCAGTTGAAAAAAGTCATGAAAAAAAAAAAAAGAGAAAAAGTATCCACTGTCTGTTGTGTTCTGTTTCAGAGTTAAAGTTTCTCTCTTACCTCAAAATGAGAGTAGTCAATGTAATATGTTGTTATATGTTGCAAGGAGGGTGTAGCCATCGATGTACAACGCGGGTAAACTGACATATCACTAACTCTTAGGTGAACATTCACAATTCTCGTAAAGCCGGACAACTAGCTTGTCTTTGAATTCAGTTCTTAGCCTAAAAACTATCTTAGTAATTGACAGTCATAACTTCCTAGAGTAAATCATTCTCTATGCATGTCTAAGGCAGATATACTTTATACTCTTATCACATGTCCTTAGTTGTTTCAGTGCTAGAATTGTGCTTTTGAAAGCTAGATTAACATATCCAATTGTTGTGAGCTAAAACTGAATGCAGGTATGACTTTCATGGAATCTGAGCTTATAATTTCTCCTAGAACTTTTCTTAGCCTTTGTTTTACTCGTGGACGAAAAAAATTCAGGTTTGGGGGTTGATGTGTTTTCAAAGTTGTTGTAGTAATATGATTCGTTCAAGACTTGTGAAAGCGGATTTTTATATTTTTTGAATAAATAAAAATAGCGAACTAAAAGATTTTTTTAGACTTATGAAAATTATGGAGAGAATAGGGATAGGATTCCACCATTGATTGATATTAGTGATTTAATAAAACAATAATTATGCAACTCAACATTCAAATTGATTCTTATAGTATTTCCTAGACATGTAGATTTCCAAAAGAATAGATGTTAATCCAAGCATAGAATATCAAAACCCTAAAGCAAGCATATTCTATCAAGAGAAAATACACCTAACTTATCAAAATCATAAAAACGATTTTTAGTTCAATGCAAAAATCATAATAGAGTTGTTGCAATTAATTAATAGAAATATATCACTTTTACCAAAACAACGGCTTCCTCCATAGCCCCAAGGATTGGGTTTAGCTCATCATGATGTTGGAAACAGGCTAAAAAGTTGATTTCATTGCTCAAAGTAGGTTTACTAATGATGAAATGGAGAAAATGATGAAAATCGGGTGTTTGCAACGTTTATAATTGTTGAAAAACACTGTTACAAAGAACGATAAAAGAGAACTGTTGTTGTTGTATCTCTGCGACCCTCACGTGACTGTCGTTGTCACTGTTCATAAACGACTGCCTCTGGTGGTCTTTTGTTCTTCGTGTTCTTGGTGCAGCAGCAGAAACAGAGTTCTGAAAACTCTTGATTCTCGCCTCCTGAGCTCTCCTCTAGACCCCAAACTCTCAGTCCCCCTTCTATGTGATACCATAAGCCTATATATACCCACAGAGACCTTCGAATATCACCCCATTACTCCAAATAATCCTCATAACTCCGGAAGCAAAGAAAATATTCTCGGGAATATTTTCTTCCCTTTTTCTTCTCCTGCACGCATATGGATACGTGCATAGAATCTTTGTTTAACTCCTTCACGTTTCTGAAGCAACCAACGCGTGCGGTACACGTCCAAACTCGCTGTAATCCCGTGACTGTCTCCCTTGTGAACACGGTTGCCCTGTTTAGCTTCAATCCGACGATGCAGCCAATTCCAATCGAAACAATCAACCATACCACGCCTGTTACGCTCCGTAAAGTCATCCCGTGCAAATTCAGCCATTGAGTCTCACTGCAGCTCCTCCAAATCCGAAGAAGAATATGTTGCAGGTGAAAAAAAATATTTCCTGCCAAAAAATTAATTCAAACGAGGGCGAAGGGTGCTGTGGACAAAAATGGGATACATATAGCCGTGGCTGACACTTAGAAAAAATGGGGGTCCATATAGCAATTGTCCTCCGGGGTGCTCCGCGCAACTTTTCGAGCCGAATTTTCCAACAATATTTATTTTCCAAAAAATACCTACAAATGCACAAAAAACCATAATATGAACGAAATCGTGTACTAATAATACGGAACATTGAGGACAAATTAGACACATAAATGCGTCTATCAAATACCCCCAAACTTATTATTTGCTAGTACTCGAGCAAATCTAATATAGAAAATAAAAATGACTACACTTAGCACGTGCAGCAAGCCGTTAAACCGCTAGGTGTCCCTAGCGGCGGAGTGTTGTCTCCGGAGGGTTTACCAGAGGTGTACCCACAAAACCATTACTCCAGACCCTAGGTATCTACGCAGAACCTTGGAAGGCACTAAAGAATCTCCTTGGTTGGCATACAAACATTGACTATAGGAGGAAGTACCCTGATGCGAATTTCCAATTGATGTACACGAGTTTGCACTCAACATACTATAATTCATATATAAGTGACAAAGCTCTACTCAGATAGTTTCTAGACATCATAACCGGAGTCAACCAATCACATGGAAAGATTAAGAAGATGGATAAAGAGATGGTTAAAAGTGAACGGTGTTTCCCATATCTGTCTGAAGGCCTCTGCCAAGGTGAACCTATCCTAATGGACTGAGATACCGGTCTGACTAATATCAACACAACTAGCATATACAAGGGGACCAGTGGTCGATAAACCTAACTCTAGGTCAACACAACTGGCATATACAAGGGCACCAGTGGTCGACTTTATTGAATTTATTCCGGTTGGTCTAATGGTCTGTTTTTTTTTTTTTTTTTTTGCTGGGATCTCAATCACTCTATTTCACCCTAGCAAAGGTAACAACTTGAATCGTGTGCCCCACCAAATCACTTAAAAAATAAAAATAGAAGGATTAAGATTCAACGAGATATGGCGAAACTACCGTGTTTTTTTGTTTTAATTCTAACACCCGAGCTTTGTGCTTTTATGAATAGACTCTTTAGATGTTTCCATCTAATCAGATTGGTTCCTCAACTCCTACAACCAAGCTGTTCCCATCCACTTAGATTGGTTAGTGCCAACCTTAATAAGCATAAATTTCTAAGCTCTGCAGTTTATTTGTTGCAGCTAAGAGCTCACAAAAAGTTTATTCCCCACCCCCAAACTTAAATCTAACATTGTCCTCAATGTTCTAAAGATGAAATGAACAATAAGAAACTGTTACCACTTGATGGATGGAAAAAGAAATAAGGAAGGATATTACCGTAAGCATGAGTACCTCCCAGGAAATGCTAAATTTAAAGTCATTAGCTAGACATCAAATACCTCAAAAAGGATTGTAACCTTCCAAAGTCATATATCAATAATCGAAACAATTGTGGGTCCATAAGACCAAATAGAACTGACACCAGTATGAGACAACTGCACTGATTCATAAAAATGAAAAGAAGAAGCACGTCCTCATCTAAGGTTTCTGTCAAGATAACTGGGTTTATCTGCGACGCGTAATTGAACTTCATATGTGTGTCTCGATAAATAGATTCATCTGAAAAACGGGTCTCTAATACCTGGGTTACCTCCTGGACAGTATCAGGAGGATCGGGTTGCGGAGTCTGAAAAGACTCAAGTAATATCTCAGATGTACAAGGCTCGAGTCCCAAGTTAGGGACTCTAATTAGGGATACGATACAATCACAAGAACCATCACTACCCCAAACTTAGGGTTCACAGACAAACCTCTAACTATTTCTTGAATTTCCGGATCTTCAGAGTCCTTAAAATACTCAAGATATTCTTCTAGTTCTCTACCCCCAAACTTAGGGTCATCATTATTCTCATAAAAATCTAAAACTATTGCCTGAATTTTTGGCTCCATAGAATCTTTAAAATACTCAAGAGATTCTTCTAAAGATTGATCACATATCTGATCTAAGGGAATGGTTTCCTCAAAATCATCTAAAGAATCTACCAGTAAAGTGTTAAGCCAATTATCCTGAACCAAATCTTGAACTAAAGTGCTAATCATATTCACTTCTTCTAAATCATCGTTCTCAGAAGGTTGTCTAGTAACATTAAATACATTTAGTTCAGTGGTCATATTACCAAAGGATATGTTCATAATCCCAGTCCTACAGTTGATGACAGCGTTAGCTGTGGCTAAAAATGGGCGACCTAAAATCACTGGGATTTGACGACTTGGGTCCTCAACAGGATGGGTGTCTAGAACAACGAAATCCACAGGATAAATAAACTTATCAACCTCAATCATAACATCCTCTATGACACCACGACTTTGACATACCTATCAACTAATTGTAGTATCATTTTAATCGGTTTCAACTTACCAAGACCCAGCTGGGTGTATACATGATACGGGAGTAAGTTAACACTAGATCCTAAGTCAAGTAAAGCTTTATCGACCATGTGATTACCAAACGCAGAAGATATGGTGGGGCATCCAGGATCCTTATACTTAGGGGGTGTTTGGTTCAGAAGAATGGAACTTACCTGACCAGCTAAAAAAGATTTCTTATGGACATTAAGCTTACGCTTTCGTGTACAAAGATCTTTAAGGAACTTGGCATAAGCAGGCATCTTCCTAATTGCTTCTAATAGTGGAATGTTGATGTTCACCAACTTAAATGTTTCCATTATCTCGTTGAAAGTCTACTCCTTCTTTGTTGGGGATAACAAATGTGGATATGGGGCTCTAGGCACAAAGGTAGACCTATCAGGAATTTCTTGGGAATCCTTAGAGACTGTTTCAGTTTCCTCGTCTACGGGATCCTCTTGGGAAGTAGAAGGTGCAACTACAGTATGTCCACTAGGCATGGCTACCTTATTGTCTACCGTTTTACCACTCCTAAGGGTTGTTATCGAGTTCACATGGTTTGATGATTTCTCACCAGCTAAAGATATTTGATGGACTCCCCTAGGGTTGGGTTGTGTTTGACTAGGAAACTTTCCCTTTTCTCTTAATGTCTCATTTATCTGACTAACCTGGGTTTTCAACTCGGAAATAGCCTGAGAGTTAGCTTGTACCATCTTTTTATTTTCATCTAATCCTTGTGCAACCGATTGCTGAAATTCTAAACTGTTCCGAGTTAACAAGGCAAGAGACTCTTCTAAACTCATGATTTTCTTACCTGAATGGATCTGAAACTGTGTCGGAGCTGAAGGATTCTTAGTATAGACAAAACCTGGGGGAACCTGAGCATTACTAGACTGACCTTGATTCTGGCCCTTGGACCAAGAAAGGTTTGGATGGTTTCTCCAGCCAGGGTTATAAGTTTCTGAATATGGGTCAAACTTCTGTCGGTTATCAAACCTAGTGTTGTTATAAAGATCATTGTCTTGCTCTTCAATATCATGGCCTTCCCAAAAAGGCTCATTTCTTCCACTAATACCACTAGAATGACCTAATTCTAAGGCTTCTAACCTTTTGGCTATAACTGCTATTTTGGCATCTGACTCATAAGATCCTTCTATCCTATTAACATTTCCTCTACCTAGAAGAATTGTTTTCTGAGGTTCCCTACTATTTTCTCATTGTTGGGTCTTATCGGCGATTTCATTCAAAAATGTCATCGCTTCATCAACAGTTTTATTCTCAAACCCACCTGTGCATAAGGACTCAACCATGGTTGTTATTGAATAATCTAAACCCTCGTAGAGGATCTGAACTAACCTAACCTTCTCCAAACCATGATGAGGACATTGAGATATCAAGTCATTGAACCTTTCTAAGTACCTATATAAAGATTCTCCCTCTTGTTGGGCAAAAGTACATATTTGTGTCCTAATAGACGATGTTTTATGCCTTGGGAAAAACTTATGTATAAAGGCGGAAGTAAGTTGGTCATAGGTTTCAATTGACTCAGAGTCCAAACTATACAGCCAAGATTTGGCTTTATCTTTTAAGGAAAAGGGGAATAACCTAAGTTTCAACGCATCATCACTTAGGTTTTTAATTTTCAGAGTACTACAAACTTCCTCAAATTCCCTAACATGAAAATAGGGGTTCTCATTCTCCTTCCCTAAAAACATTGAGAACATCTGTAAAGTCCCAGGTTTCAGTTCATAATTTGCATCGGTTTCAGCTAACTTGATATAAGACAGACGAGAGGTCCTAGTTGGGTTTAGCATAGCTTTCAAAGTTGCCATTTCTGGCACTACCAAAGGACTAAGATTACTAGGGGTACTTTCCTCACGAAGAGACAGATTATCAAAACTGAAGTTTCCAAAAACGGGGCTCTCAAAAGAAGAGTCTTCGAGCTCCCCGCCTTCACAAGAAGAACTACTAGTTTTGTCACTAATCAAAGAACCTAGAGTGTTTCTTTTCCAAGCCCGTCTAAAAACTTCGGGCATACACTAGAAAAACAAAATCAAAAAGAAAAGTCCTAAAACGAAAGGGATGTTCTATGCAAACACAAACAAGGATGACTCCACCACAGCAAACCTACTGATTTCTAGCAAACAAAAAGCATGATGGATCCACTTAGATTGTTTCTAGACCATCTTCTAATCCTTCGAACGGGAATTCGTTACAATTTAAGCAAACCCCTCTGGAATCAAGCCGAGTCAAAAGTAAGTTGAATAGAGGCGAGGGAAGCTCGGTGGAGCATTAATACCCAAGGCCTCACCGGTATTACAAGGCGGCGCAGTCACGCATTCAACTTACAGAAACCGTCAAGAACTTCGAAGTACGCTTAAAAGAGTAACTAATATTTTTCGAATGACTTTCCTATTAAGCTCGTTACCCTATCGGTCTCGTTCTAGTCAAAATTTTAGGCTTAGGTTCGCGTTTGGTGTCGTTTTCCTAAGGCGGACAAGAAGAGAACGGTGATGAAATCCGAACCCTTATCTTGTATGGCCAATCCTTTCCCTTTACTAGGAAATTAAAGCAGCCGTTTTCAAGTACTCAACATATATGCATACGAAGGAAGACAGTAACTTGCTGACAGGGGATTCACGAGTGTTTCGACAAACTTACCTCCCGTACCAGACAGGGATGAACCTTTGTAGTCGACTCAGGCCACGACTCCTATGTCGTGTACGAACCCGAGGGGTCGAGGTGATATTGTAATCACCGTCCTTCTCTGCAAACAGTTTATATATAAACTACCCTTCCGTAAAGTTTTAAAAAGATAATGTCCCAGAATTTAAAGTCCAAAGTCCAAAAAAAAATATAAAGTGAAAAAGAAAAAGAAAGTCTAAAAAAAAAATCTACAAAAATAAAAATGTCCTTTTTTTTCCTCTCTTTTTTATAAAATAAAAAAAAATCTTCTTCTTTCACTCCTTTCGCTTTGTCTTTCACTCGAAGTCTTTAAGTATTCACCAAAAGCTTTGGCAAAATTTTCTTTCGCTCCAAATTCCGAATTCTGTAAAAAAAAGACAAAAAACCAAAAACGTAAAGAAGAACAAATAAAATAAAAACCTAAAAAGAAAAATCTAAAAAACTCTAGCCTAAAGACAAGTCCGCGTCGGCGGCACCAAAAATATGATGTGTTTTCAAAGTTGTTGTAGTAATATGATTCGTTCAAGACTTGCGAAAGCGGATTTTTAGATTTTTTCAATAAATAAAAATAGCGAACTAAATTAAAAAGATGTTGTGAAAATTATGGAGAGAATAGGGGTAGGATTCCACCATTGGTTGATATTAGTGATTTAATAAAACAATAATTATGCAACTCAACATTCAAATTGATTCTAATAGTATTTCCTAGACATGTAAATTTCAAAAAGAATAGATGTTAATCCAAGCATAGAATATCAAAACCCTAAAGCAAGCATATTCTATCAAGAGAAAATGCACCTAACTAATCAAAATCATAAAAACGATTTTTAGTTCAATGCAAAAATCATAATAGAGTTGTTGCAATTAATTAATAGAAATATATCACTTTTACCGAAACAACGGCTTCCTCCATATCCCCAAGGATTGGGTTTAGCTCATCATGATGTTGGAAACAGGCTAAAAAGTTGATTTCATTGCTCAAAATAGGTTTACAAATGATGAAATGGAGAAAATGATGAAAATCGGGTGTTTGCAACGTTTATAATTGTTGCAAAACACTGCTACAAAGAACGATAAAAGAGAACTGATGTTGTTGTATCTCTGCGACCCTCACGTGGCTATCGTTGTCACTGTTCATAAACGACTGCCTCTGGTGGTCTTTTTTTCTTCGTGTTCTTGGTGCAGCAGCAGAAATAGAGTTCTAAAAACTCTTGATTCTCGCCTCCTGATCTCTCCTCTCGACCCCAAACTCTCCGCCCCCCTTCTATGTGATACCATAAGCCTATATATACCCACAGAGGCCTTCAAATATCACCCCATCACTCCAAATAATCCTCATAACTCCGGAAGAAAAGAAAATATTCTCGGGAATATGTTCTTCCTTTTTCTTCTCCTTCACGCGTCTGGATACGCGCATAAAATCTTTGTTTAACTCCTTCACGTTTCTGAAGCAACCAACGCGTGCGGTACACGTCCAAACTCGTTGTAATCCCGTGACTGTCTCCCTTGTGAACATGGTTGCGCTGTTTAGCTTCAATCCGACGATGAAGCCAATTCCAATCAAAACAATCAACCATACCACGCCTGTTACGCTCCGTAAAGTCATCCCGTGCAAATTCAGCCATTGAATCTCACTGCAGCTCCTCCAAATCCGAAGAAGAATATGTTGCAGGTGAAAAAAATTATTTCCCGCCAAAAAATTAATTCAAACGAGGGAGAAGGGTGCTGTGGACAAAAATGGGTGTTGTGGACAAAAATGGGCTACATATAGCCGTGGGTGACACTTAGCAAAAATGGGGGTCCGTATAGCAATTGTCCTACGGGGTGCTCCGCGCAACTTTTCGAGCCGAATTTTCCAACAATATTTATTTTCCAATAAATACCTACAAACACACAAAACACCATAATAAGTACGAAATCGAGTACTAATGATACGGAACATTGAGGACAAATTAGACACATAAATGCGTCTATCAGGGGTGTGATCGGCGCAGCATATTTCTAGGCCATTTTGTTGCCTTTTATCACATCCCAAGTGTTATAAGATCTCTTTTTATATCAAATATTGTATTTTGGTGCATATGTTCATTAGCGGGTAATATTGTCGGAATAATCTCATTTTTGCGTTGTGGTGCAGGTACTGATACTAAATGGTGAACCAAAGACTGGGGGCTGGTGTAGACAAAATATGAGAAGTTGGTCTTGCTACTGACTCAAGTGAACATTAAATGGAAAAGAGCCTAGCACAGTTAATATCCAAGGAAAGGTGTGCCATTAAATCATATCTAATCAAAACTAAAGTAAGCAACCAAACATGCCCTTGATGACTTCACCAACACCAAAACCTAGGCTTCCACGCGTGAGAAAAGAGGATGTTTCTTATCCATTTTATCTGTCTGTTAACCCCATCCCTCTACTGTATATTCTCTATTTTTGCCTCCCACTTTACCATTTCACATCAGAACCATCACACCTGACACCACCTCATCTCTCACCCAGAAACATCTCCATCCATCCATTCGAACACCTAAACCAGAGCCTAACCCTAAGAGGTTGTATCTTATGTATACCCTATTTCCATCTTTCACAAATCAATCAAGCTAGACCTAGAATCAGTAATTATTATGTGAGCAAGAATAGGTCGGCTAAATTGGTTCTCAAGAGTGAATGAATTGAAAATCTAGGTATGAAATTGTTGTTCCTTCAAACACCATCAACATCAGCAATCCAGTGAAGATAAAGTTGTGGTTGTGAAAGATAAAAAGAGTACTCCATCAGTGGTGAGTTCCAAGAAATCAATTTCCTAATTTTCTAATTGTATTTGTTGGCTAGGGGGATTGTTAGACTTGAAGATTTTGTATAAATTGGGGAAGCAAGGATATTTTGAAGCCAAGCCCGGACTAGGCGGTGCAAGCTGTAGTAGTAATATTTAGGATTTAATTTCAATCTTCTGATGTTCTAAAAATCTCTGCTAGGGCAGAGATGAAACCCCTTTAATAATTAGAATTCCTCAGTGATTTTACTTGTTCTTCTCTATGGGATTTCAATGAAAAGCATGATTAGTTTCTGAATTTCGGAAAATTGCTTTCACCTTGTATGTCAACCATCCTAGGTAGTTGGATTAACTCTTTGTCAATATTCAATCCTATGTAAAAAAATTTAGTTCAATCTATGATTTCTTGTGCCTTAGAAGACAAGTAATACTAGGGATTGACATCTTTTGCTAAGATTAAATCATCATCTTTGTTAGTGATTATATCACATCTTCAAGGTAGTTTGAGGCTAGAACTTCTATAGCTCCTTGATTGAAGGGAGAGCTAGTATATCAAATCAGGGATTTTTATGCATTTCGGAGGTGGATTCGAAGCCCTAGTTTACCATTTGTTGCTCTGTAATTTTATTTCTTTTGTATAATCATCATCACTTTGTCGTATCGACGCAAACAAAACCCCTTGTTGTTACTTCTCATTTGAATCAGTATAGAAAGACCTTAGAATCAACTCTACATCTCCCTAGTCTCATTTGAATCAGTTAGAAACCCCATATTTTCCCTATTTATATTGTTGACACCGTGCACTTGCGGTTAGTATAATTGTAGGTATCTCTTAAGTCCTACCAATCCTCTTTTTACCGAAATAAGTATTGTGCACACCAAAGATTATGAACTCACAAATCAGAAATCTTCAATATCTTCTTCGTCTTCAAATCTTCTTAGATATTCAATAAACACCTGCACACAATCAATTGAACCTCTTGTGATCAATCATGCAGAGAACGGAGTCTGTTAACAATGGATTATCACAAGATCGTCTTTAGAACTAACAATAATCTAAAGATCCATGTCGAAACTCTGAACTAGTTTGAGTGAATCTTATATCAGAAGAGAAGATTCTCAAGCATAAACAAACTAGGTGCAATCAAATTTCAACCACCGTTAGTCAATCAAATCAATGAAAACTAAAGATAAACACAATTATCTAGTTTCCCACCAACGGTACTGACTAGAGCTTCTCAATCCCAAAGAAGACTTTAAACCGAGCGGCCGTAAGACATTTCACCTAATTAGGTTACTCTCGTCTACGAATAGGCGGCTTCACCAGTAGCAGCACAACAAGAGGTAGTTTGCTGTTACGAAGGATTAGTTTGCTAGAAATGCAAACTTCAGTATTTATAGATTAGGAAGTTTGGACACCAAGGAATTTCCAAAACCGAAAATATTCTCAAGATATTCATTAAAGCACAAATTCGGTTTCCATAATTTCTGGAAATGTTATGTCCAAAAATAATGATCAAAATCTCTCGGAAAATCTCTAATTAGTAAATGCACATTACAATTCTTATTTCCCTACAAAATGAAATTAATAACCTTAATTAAAAGATTCTTAACTTATTTATGTTTCGATCATGGGATTCTCTTCCCTTAGCTATTAAGGAATAACTTTGAACAATTAAATAATAAACATTCACAACACGTGTTCAAAGTATTTCGACATCCTAACTTTATAAGTTCTCTTTCATACTTACAACCTTGAAACCGATTTTCCACACTTCCAAACAAGTTTATAATTGGTTCATCCGACTTTCAAGAACTATTCGATTGATCAAATAACACTCAATCACAAATCATGGGTTTAACGATTCTACCAAACAAAGTTTTGGTTCTACCTCCATGTGAGTACTGTGCATGGTCACACTAGCTTTCCAAAATTCGGTTGACTAGGTACTAGGATCGGTTCCCCACATATATATGGTATCTAACTTGAATGTGTTGCACGTGTCCATAGGATCGGTTCCCCTTTGCCTAAAAACGTGTTGCACATGTCCATACGATCGGTCCCCTTTATGCTATAAACCTGCTGCACCTCATACAAGGATCGGTTCCCCTTTGTAATGTACTGCACCTCTTACTAGGATAGGTTCCACTTTTCCCAGTTTTGGTCAGACATAAAATCACAAACCCGATCATACCATCTCAGGTGATTACTTAAGATCGGTTTCACTAATAAAGTCATACCAATACATAAGTCAGGCCTTCGTGAATAGTTCTACCAAGAACACAAACAAGTTGTGAGCGGTTATACTCAATCACACATATTGATTGTTCAAAAGATAATCAATGAATAACAAAACCAATAACACCTGACAATTTCCTTTTCGGTTCACAAACAAGTTTATGAACTTACTTCCTTAGAACACATGTAAACATTGTTCCCTAGGATGAAATCCTCACCTCATACCCATACATAATCACAATAGCATTCAAATGATTATGGCGATATCTTATCTACAAAGTTTAATGGTTAAGCAATAAACCTCGTATTGTATTCTTTAATACTATGTTTCTCTAGAGTTCAAATATGCTTCACAGTTATGTTTTCAATATGCACGACTTGAAAGATACATTAGGGAATGAAACAGTTCAAGTCAAATATCACTAACCTCAAGTGGAAGGATGATTGTTGTCGTTGTAGCTCCTTGATTCTTCACATCTTCAAGTCTTCGAATACTTGTAATGTCTCATATCCTAATACTTTCAAGCTAACCTATACGAAGTTGACTCTAGTACATAATCAAGCGACTCTTAACATGAGTTTTTATTCACTAAAATATGACAATCAAACTTGACATACCAACGCTTGGTGGGTTCAACCGAGCTGCTCTAACAGTTATTTTTAGCTTATTTTTCATGTAGTATTTATAAGCTTACTGTTGTAATCATGGCTACTAATGTCTTAAGTTAGTCTTTCTAATGAAATATCAATTTACAAAAAAATAAAAAATAAAAACAAAAACTTGCAATCTTGTTATTGCCTTGGTGTTCTAAACCATAATGTAATCTAATTGAAGCTATAAATGAAAATAAATAAACTTTCATAAAAAAAGAAGAAAAAAAGAAATATTTGAGAAACATAAATATATATACGTGGTGGACTAAGCTAAATTAGAAATCTACTCGTTAACCAGGTCAAAAGCCGAATTAGAAATCTAGTCAAACATGTTGAGCTTGACCAGGGGCATGTGTCAAGTCTTTATTGAATGGACAAGAGTAAACAAGATGGTGCATTTCCCACGGTCTGGAAAATAGATGATATTACCAAACCACACGTACTAGCCCGAAACTAAGATTTTTAAGTTGGTGATTAATGCTATGTTATCTACCTCAAATTGAAACAATTGAATGGATTTCTATTACTTCCCACCAACATCTTCTTCCGGTTTCGGCGTCATCATCTTCTTCTTGGTCTTGCTTTTACGTATCGATCATTTACCCGTTTGCCTGTCGCAACAAAATAATTATACAACTCGGCACCACGATTGTAACCGCAATTTCCAGTGCGGGACGGATGTAAACATTAGCTTTCCATTTTGGGGAGATTCCCGGCCTAACTACTGTGGAAGTCTCGGTTACAAGCTGGATTGTATAGATGGAGATGCAGCTGAGATGAAAATTTTATCGCAAACATTTCGTGTTTTAGCGATCGACCCAGAAAACAAAATTGCGAGATTAACTAGAAAAGAGATCATGGGTGATGATGGTGATGCTTGCGCATCTAAATTTCTTAACACAACTCTTGATTTTGCCTTATTCAGTTATGCTCCTAGTGTTGTGAACCTGACTTTTACTTCCATTGTCCAAATAATCTAAGTGATAACTTCTCTTCGCATCCAATTCCCTTAAAGTTGAAGTGTGGAATCAACAGCACGGGAAGTAGTACTCCTACCACAACTGACGCTTATTTTGTTATTTCCAATACCTCGAGAGGTTCTTCTCCTATGGTATCATCATTTGGTGGTAGAAGTGTAGAAGTTCCTATCATGGGTTCAGCTATATCAGGTCTTACTGATAATCCCTCGTCTCTTCTTAGAGTTTTAAAGGAGGGTTTTGATGTGAGTTATGAAGCATCAGCTAGTCGAAACGATATGGAATTCTGTTTGAGTTGTAGTGCTTCTGGTGGAACATGTGGATACTATGACGACTCCACGGTCAAGAGCTTGACCTGTTTTTGTCGCAACGGTGGCAATGGAAACACTTGTGGTGGTGGTCCTAGTTCCGTTAAAGGTACTTATACATGCACTCTTTCTTCCTCTTCACGCCCTTACTTCCATGTGTGTCTGTGTTTGGTATGAACTATGAATAGAACATAGGATTTACTGCCGGGTTGGACCCTTGGAGGACTAACAAGTAGCAAGCAGTAGCTAATTCCAATGTCAGTTTTCTATCATTTTGCCTTTCGGTAAGAGGCGGTTGTTATAACTAGGCCAGTGTGTGTGATAACTAGCCTAAGGTATATCCATTTTGGTACAAAACCATGGCGCCTTCAACCTGTTTGTCAATTTGTCCCACTCGATAGAGCTGTAAGGAAGATTTTCAGTTAACACAGTAACAGATCTTTTTATTGAAAAAACAAGCTTGTTCGATGATTGTAGTCTGACTAGCCTGTGTGGGATTGGGTATTACATTGATGGAAGAACTCAAAGTTAATGTCAAAAATGTAGGGTTACAGTAGCGCCAGGTAAACACTAGTTGATCCTAAAAAATGTCTTCTTGATCTTCTTGTCTGATTTTCTGTTTTCAGGAATGGTGTAAATTGGTTAAGTTGGGGCTGATCTTGTCCTCATTACTTTTTTGAAGGTAAGGCGCCAAAAATAAGAAGAAAATTGATAATAGAGGTACAGTTTCATGACATCCCATCCCTCTTGTTCTTCACAAATTTTTACGGACTCAACTGTTTTTTTTCTTTTTCCCTGAAGCATTCTCAACTGTATTACGTTGTTACTTATAAGAGTTTAGTTATAGGGGAATGATTGGTGAACTTGGTTATTCTCACCCTACCTCACAATTTCTGCACCATTTTCTTAATAGAACTCAAGTGATAATCAGTTTGAAGTTTGGTAATATGTTCTTCTTATGGTTCTCCACCATCCTACCAAAAATTAGTCAATTCTGCTATCAAGCCTCACCGTCTACTAAATTGAAATTTATCCGGTTCTTTTCAAAGACTGCTTTTCAAAGTGGTAGATAGTGGTGTTATACATATCTAATTGTGCTCATCTCTAGTAAGAACGGGCACTGTAATAAGAACATATTATCTAGTAAGAATGAGCGCTGTAAGAAGAACATATTATCCAAAAAATTAGCTTCATTGTTTGGGTTTTATAAATAAAATCAGTGCCATAACCGTGAACTAGTGTGTGAATAAGCATGTCAAGGCAGAAATTGCCCATGTTCAACCTTGTGTATATATAAATGATGGACTAGAGAGGACTGATAATGCGTGAGACCCTGTATATTCTAATTTGTCTTATTATTATCTTATTATTTGGCTAATCACAGGAGGATCTACACTTGGTGTGCTGCTAGTTTCGGTCTTATTGATCATCCTAATCTGTTGCTTCAGGAGGAAATTCTCATTGGGTAGTCGTAGTTCATTCAAGTGGTTATGCAGGAAGGAGCAAAATAAGCATCAAACACGACTTATAGATGCCTTCTTCGAAAATTATGGATCTTTAGCTCCTAAGAGATTCAAGTATGCTGAAGTCAAGAAAATGACAAGTGATTTTAAAGAGAAACTCGGTCAAGGAGGTTATGGGTCTGTGTTCAAAGGACAGCTTCATGATGGTCGTTTGGTTGCGGTGAAGGTTTTGTCTGATAGATCCAAAAGTAGCAAGAGTAATGGAGAAGAATTCTTGAATGAGGTTGCAAGCATTAGTAAGACTTCCCATGTAAATGTGGTAAAACTTATTGGGTTTTGCTACAATGGTAACAAAAGAGCTCTCATCTATGAGTTTATGCCAAACGGTTCTCTTGATAAATTCATTTACCAAAACAAACAGTTAGCCGATCCAAGTTTTACATTAGGATGGGAATCATTATTCCAGATTGCAATTGGAATTAGTCGTGGACTAGAGTATCTGCATCGCGGTTGCACCACAAGAATCCTACATTTTGATATAAAGCCTCAAAACATTCTCTTAGATAAGAACTTCCGCCCAAAGATAGCAGACTTTGGTCTGGCTAAGTTGTGTTCTCGAACAGATAGCATTATATCCATGTTGGGGACAAGAGGAACTGCTGGCTATATTGCTCCCGAAGTATTCAGTAGAAATTTCGGAGGAATCTCCCACAAGTCTGATGTTTATAGCTATGGGATGATGGTATTGGAAATGGTCGGGGGTAGAAAAAACATTGATGTGCAAGTGGAATTGGATCATTCTTCTCAACTCTATTTTCCACATTGGATTTATGACCGTCTCAAATTAGAAAAGGATCTTGGATTGCAGGGGCTTATGATGGAGGAAACAGAAAAACTTGCTAAGAAGTTGACTATAGTGGGTTTGTGGTGCATACAGACTAACCCTTTAAGTAGGCCTTCAATGAGTGAAGTATTGGAAATGTTGGAAGAAAGCGTCGAATCCTTGAAACTTCCACCAAAACCTTTCCTTTCTTCACCACCTCCTAGATCAACTAGTTCCTCCTATCATCCGTCTAACACGAGGGAGGAGCAATCTTCCAGTATCTCAGGAGGTAATGATACCAGATTTTTTTTTTCTATAGAATCTGAAACTTTGAACAATTGGTTAACATTCTGCACCTCAACTATGAGGTTGAGATTTTATATATCCCAGGAAATCTAATAAAGACTTGGTTTCTACCAGGAGAAAACACCTTACATGGAATAGAAGCTATCCCAATTCTCTATAATGCAAAAGCAGGGAATGACAGCTTATCCACCATGGAAGTGTTCCGAATTCGCAGTGATGCAAAATCAGGGAATGCAAGCTTACCTGCCATTGAAGGGTTGCAAATTCATGGTGATGCAAAACCAGGCAATAGGCTGCGAGCATGCAGGTTTCCTAAATGTGGGACTACTTTATGCATGTTTCAGGTACTTCTCTCTGCAATCATTTCTTTCATGACATTTTCTTTGCAGTAGGGTGTCAGTCCTATTGCTAACGTAGTGCGATCTCTGATTATTTCTTGTGCTCCAAACGATTTTTAAATTTATATTTAGTGGACTCGACATCTTGATCCTAATGAAAACAGGCCTTCGTACATTGAAGGTAAACACAACATTGAGTTTTCAGAGTTACATTCAGCATTTTCACAATTTTTTTTGGGTTTGTGTTATGTAGAGGTTTCTGGTTCTGTTTTTGTGATTTAGGAGCTACAGATCCAGATTATGTAGTCACTGCTGATGATATCGATAAGCTTATTGCTGTCGATTGCATCCCAATGAATGGTGACGGCTGCCAGGTATTTCAGAATTCTCTATAATGATGTGAATCACATGCTACTAAAAAATTAAATAAATTTACTGACTCCCTACTGCTTGACTTTGTAGGGTGAATTGATGAGACTTTTCGCCAATAATCAGACAAAAATAACATGTGGTTAGTATATATATCTTGATACAAAATTGTTATATTTGTGTTTTTTGTAAGTTTAGAATCTTTTTATTTGGATAGTTCGCCATTAAAGAAATTTGTACTGGAAATCTAGAATACACATTATGATGTACAAACTCTCTGGAGCATATAGGAAAACTTAGCTACTTAAAGGTGTCCAAATCCATTATGAGTTTAAAACAAAGATATGGAACCGATATGCACCTGTTATGTGTTGCGAATCCCATGTTTTAATATCTTAGTGTGTAGTTTTAGTGGAAGGTATTGATAGTATAATGCAGGTAAATAAGTGTCCAAGTTTCTCGTATTTTACTGCAGATCTAGAAATGCAAATGAAGATTAAGACTCACATATCCGAAGGTCAAGCCAGATTTAATGTCCTACGGATACTATGGGTACATCTGGATAACCTTTCATCCTTTGCTTACCTGTCATGCTTAATTTATATGGTTTTGATAATTGTTTGAAGCTTTCATTGTCCTAAGTACAGTTTATCATGCCACATTTTCCACAGAAGGATACATCTAAAGTTTGGGACCCAAGAACGTTCATTTTGAACAGCCAAAGCTACCAAATTAGGAACGTAGATGATCTGATATTTCAGGAGGATTACTCAGATAACTCATATGTAAGTACTTTGCTTTTGATTGTCTACATGTGTCTAAGATCTTATTCCCAGATTTAGAGTTTTGGTGATTAACAAACATCGAAATATGAAAATTCCAAAAGAACTTTGTGACGTGTTTAGTCGTCCTTGATGTTGCAGATTCAAATTCCGTATGGGCACACGGCACAGCTTGTGTTAACATGCTCAGATGGGAGTTCTCATCTTTTTAGCACAGGCAATGGTGTTCGGTATGTGGGTTTTTTATATGGGTAAATTTATTAAATACCCTTAGTTTTGACACCCGATAAATATACCCTTATACAACAATATAAATACCCCTATCATTTAAATACCTTATCCATTAAAAAATAGATTACCTTAATATCTCACTTACAATATTATTTTCCATTTAAAAATCTTATCCATTAAAAAATAGATTTTCTATTATTTCACATCCGCCAGCAACAACATTTCACCACCACCAACAGCACCGCCGCCACCACCACTCCACCACCACCACCACTTACTAAATACAACCACCAATAATATTCCAACATCGCCACACACAACCACCATTGTTGTTGCCGCCGCCGCCATCAATATTAGGTGTCAACAACTGAAGTTGATCCAAAAAATCAAAAGTTCAAAAATATTTGTCAAATTTGGTTGTTGATTCCATTTTTCTATTGTTGATACACAAACATTGGCTGTTGACTCCCTTAACTAAGGTCAATTTCTATTGTTGATACACAAATATTTGTTGTTGACTCCTTACATTAAGATCAATTTCTATTGTTGATACACAAATATTGGTTGTTGATTCCATTTTTCCATTGTTGATACACAAACATTGGTTGTTGACTCCCTAAACTAAGGTCAATTTCTATTGTTGATACACAAATATTTGGTGTTGACTCCTTACACTAAGATCAATTTCTATTGTTGATACACAAATATTGGTTGTTGATTCCATTTTCCGATTGTTGATACACAAACATTGGTTGTTGACTCCCTAACCTAAGGTCAATTTCTATTGTTGATACACAAATATTTGTTGTTGACTTCTTACACTAAGCCCAATTTCTATTGTTGATACACAAATATTGGTTGTTGATTCCATTTTTTCATTGTTGATACACAAACATTGGTTGTTGACTCCTTAAACTAAGGTCAATTTCTATTGTTGATACACAAATATTTGGTGTTGACTCCTTACACTAAGATCAATTTCTATTGTTGATACACAAATATTGGTTGTTGATTCCATTTTTCTATTGTTGATACACAAACATTGGTTGTTGGCTCCCTAAAATAAGGTCAATTTCTATTGTTGATACACAAATATTTGTTGTTGACTCCTTACACTAAGATCAATTTCTATTGTTGATACACAAACATTGGTTGTTGACTACCATTTCTATCATTCGAGCCTCACCACCACCACAATCACCACCACAACCACTATAACAACTTCCACTACCACCAGTACAACACCAAATAAACACAATTCACTTAAACCATTACCAGTAAACAATTGAAACACAATCAAAATCACAAGATCATTGACACCAATACTAGTGCAATAAAATGTTAAATAAATGTACATTGAAAACAGATTCAGTCATTACCGTCAATAGTTGATGGAGCAGTATTCAACAACTTGTCGTCCAACTTCACCACCACCACCACCGCCGCCGCCAGCAGCGTACAACATTTCCAACACCACAAACAACCAGAATCACCATTATCTTCATGACCAACTTTAATTCATCATGCCAACCAGAACCAACACAATCTCCATCATCAAAATTCATCGTTCTAACCTCACCAGCATCACCAACACCACCAGCACACAGAATATCCACCAACACCACAACAACCATAACCACCACTATCTTCAAGACTGATTTTATTTCATCATTCGAACATGAACCAACAAAATCTTCATGACTGATTTTATCTACATACTACCACCACCAGCAGATACTCAAAGTATAGAAAGAAGATAATCAATTGATAGATTGAAATACATACCTCCTTCATCGCCGTCGCCACCACCATCATTGTAGATATGGTATCTTCCTTCACCACCACCACTATCACCACCATCATCTTCTTCTAATAAAACAACATATTTGATATCCTCCTTCACCACTGCCACGACCTCCACCTCTATTATTATCGTCATCAACAACAACTGACGCAATGTTTCCAGATCGGAAACTAGAATCGATTCTTTAGGTAGATTGTTCTTACCGATTTCGTAATGAAACGGTTGTGATAGCAGTGGTGGTGGCTATGGCTGAAAGAGAAATCTTCTTTCTTCGTTTCATGAATCCTAAGCGCAAAAACATCGATCTCTCTTCTTCACCAGTCGTCGTCACATGAGATAGCAGTGGTGGTGGCAATGGCTGGAAGATAATTTTCAGATTTGAATTTGTTTTTTCTTTTTTTAATTTATTTCCACTATATTCTCTATTCGTAGTGGTGGTATGTGGTAACGGTGGTGGTGGTGATGGCACTGGTGTTGGTGTTGGTTGTGATGGCGACAGAGATGGTGGTGGTAGAAATGTAGAAGGTGGTGGAGAGTTTAGATTTAGATTTCTCTCTTCTCTGAATGTTCGAAGAGATGGGATTCACAAACGAAGAAGGAAGTTTAAAGGAGGAAGGGAAAATGCGAAAAGAAGAAAAATGTTGAGGGACCCCTGATGGGCCTGTAGTTAGAGAGGGGTATTTTTATTGTCTCATGAGGGTATTTGTGAAGCCCGTCAAAATTGAGGGCATTTATATAATTCCCACTTTTTATATTTATGATTAATGCGTGATTTTATTTGCTGATGAATGCCAAATACAAGGAAAGTGATTTTTTAGCAATTGGTTCGTATACAGTAGTTACTTTCACCGCATTTCTTTTGCGGATTCATTCTAAAACAATGACATACAAGATTTTCTTTTGTAGAATGCGCGATATTCTTGTATTGACAATGAGAACCTTTCAAAGGAAGGTATTGCTTTCTTTCAGCACTGCGCCTTAACAAAAGGGGAAAGCAAGGTATTGCTTTCTTTCAGTACAAGAATATGTACTAATCTAGATTGTTTTATTGGTCGCAGGCATTATATGATAATAAAAAGGAGAAAGCCTAGCTAAACTTTCGGATTTTTTCACGAGATCAGAAACTTCATGATTCTTTGTGCGGAAACTAAAAAAGTTTTCAATGTAATCTATAAAACTCGAGGTTAGATCTTAAATATGAGGCCTTGAGGCTGAAGTATATAATCCTTGCCTCGACTTAGATTTGGTGTAGGTGTGTGTTTGAGACTTTCTTCTCTCCTAATATCTATTGCAGTATATATAAACTTTCCAACAATCTTAAGAAAATTCATCGTTCCTTACGAGTGCAAATTTGTGCACCCCTTCAAAACCGGGGTGCATATTACGGCCATCTTTATTAGTCTAAATCGTTGAATTTGGTCTGATTTTCTCAGATCTTCTGTTTGGATTTAAATACAATTATTTGTAATTATATGTAGGCCTATTTTGTATTTCCTCCCCTCCCAAGATCCCTAATTAGCGTTTCCTCCCCAAATAGATTGAAATTAGAGTTTCCTCCTCTCATCAAGCATTCCGTCTATTTTCCTGTTAGCTGAGTCAACCCCAGTGCATGTGTGGCAGAAATAAAAATCCTTTTGACAAATTGTCCAAAATAACCTTGTCTTCTTTGTTCACATTAAAGTTTCACTGAAACCTGATTAACAAAAATGAATAATCAAAAATCGTTGGTTCTTATTAGCACCTCATTTGATTTCAATATCAGCGAATTGAAGTTGCACTAGGTCGCAACACTCTGCGAGAAACGAAGTGGCAGAATCTGGTAATTTCTTTCCTTTTTTATCTATGAGATTAATATCCAAATTGTCAAAATCTAGGGTTCTAATAGTTTCTTTCTGAAATCTAATGGGAGGAAAGGGATGGTTTGATACTGTTCCGGTGATACTGGTTGAGAAGATGGTGAAGAAATCAGAAATTAGAAGATGGATTTGTTCTGGATCTAAATGGAAGTTAAGAATGATGTTGTTGGAGTTGAGACGCAAGAAATTAGAAGTTAAGAAATGGTGTTGGTGTCTCGATTTACATAAATTAAATCCGTGAATGAATGAAGCGAGCATGTTGCTGTTATGGAGGAGATGCAATAAATAAAGTAGGGTTTGGTTTTGAATCAATAAGAGAAGAAGCAGATGAATTGAAGTTGTTGATGCTGTTAATTAGATGGGTTCTACTCGAATTTGTGTAGAGGTTTGTATGATTGCAGTTACATAGCTTATCTTAGATGATTGGAAGGGAGTATTATTATTGCTGCTGTTAGTTCATGGGTGATTGAAGGAACTCACTGCCATGAATCAATTGATTGAAGCCATAAGAAAATAGGGAAGAAAAGAACTTTGATGCTGTCCATGAAAATCAACGATGAATGGAAGTGGACTCGGTTGCTGCCGTGATAGTTTAAATGGTCGAAGAAATTCTGCAAGGAGGATATATAGAACTGTTTGGAAATCAACATAGAAGTTTTCTCCATTACTGAAGTCACACATGGAAGGTGTTTGTATAAATTCCTAAACCATTTATCGTAAAACTCCATCGTTGATTGTTTTCAGTGTAGCTACTTCCGTCGGATCATATTAGCATATGAGGGTATTTCGGGTATTTCTACTGACATGTGTTTATCTTTTCCACGTGTACACTCTTGATGACTCATCTAACAGGAAAATGGACGGAATACTTGATGAGAGGAGGAACACTAATTTCAATTTATTTGGGGAGGAAACATTAATTAGCGATTTTGGGAGGAAAGGAAACACAAAATAGCCCTTATATGTATATTACTTCTAAATAAAACAATCGTTTTTATAAAACGATTTTAGGTTTTTAGTATGTATTTCTTTTATCCTGTAATGGTTTTTATATGCTATTTAGATTACTTCTTGTATAATTTCCAAGAAGAATTCCTTAGTCTTCGTGGCGATTCAATCGATTGCATCAATCGTCTCAGATATTTCATCCAGGGCAATCTACTTCGGCATGACATGATTTTACATCTATGTGAAGAACAATGGCTACCAAAATTGATTGTGGTAACGATATTTTGCGCAAATTACTCTCGATTGTGACACTTAAATCTTATGGAGAAGAAGACAATTTAAAATGGCAGATTACTAAATCACAAGCCATTCCTCCGGCATCATCAGATTTATCTTTGAAATCCATGTATTTTAATCGTTTTATTTTTTCATGTTTTTCATGGTTGATATATTTGAATATGATGTATGAATTATTATTATTTTAATAGAATCAGGAAGTAATCTTGTTCCTTCGGAAGAAAAAAAATCAAGAAAAAGTGGAATTGGAAGATGTAAAAGCAAGTATTCCCAATTTCAAAGTGATGCAATTGATTAGGGAAACAAATTCTTTCGTTGGTTTTGGCGACTGCCATATTCATCCTTCTTTTTATTTTTATACCATTCTTTTGAGATTCAAGATGATAAACCTGCTGAACGAATTATGAAACTGATCGTGTATATCGAGTATTGTTTTGGTTTTTCTTTTTTGCTAAGAAACACACCACTTCATTAACAAAGAAGAGAATTACACACTACATTCAAGTTCACCTTCCTAGAGAGATTGTTCAAAAAATAAGGAAGAGAGACCCACAGATCCTTAAGGTTGTTTTTTCTAGCCCGACAAGTAAGTCGGTCTGCTAGAGAATTATTAAGCCGCTTTACACACAAAAGATTAAAGGACACAGTACTAGAAATTAAACTCCGACAACTTTCAAGCATATACAAACTTCTCCAGTCCACATTAGAACTGTCTCCATTCACAAAGTTAACCAGCTGGAGACAATCGCTAACAAACACCACTTTGGGAAGATTCATCTCTTCTACCCAAGAGATATCCAAAAATAGAGCAGCAGCTTCAGCACCTACTGCATCTGGAATCAACCCAAAGTGCGACCAGAACTTTTTACATTTCCTGCAACATCACACCAAATAACACCAGCACCCAATTTAAAATCCTTAAAAGAACCATCAACAAACATAAAATGATCCACTTTAGTCACTGAAATCCTAACAGCACTTCTGCATTTAGAAGAGCCACATTGTGGAGCAATGTATGAGTTAATCATTCTCTTAATATCCAGAATGATTCTGTTCATATCAATAGAGACATTCCTAAACAGCACATCACATCTCAATTTCCAAACACATCACAAAACCACTGCACCGATACTAGGTCATGAAACTTTGAAAGGAGAAGAAACCAGATCAGAATCATGCCAATAAAGAAAAACATCATCAATACAATCCAAATATATTGTTATAAGATGTTGTAAGGAAAGCCCAAAACCAAATATGAGAGACTACCGGACAATTTATAAAAATATGTATAATAGTTTCTTCATGAGCATTACAGAGTGGACAAGAAACATCAACATTCGGGTTGTAAAGCTGCAATAAGGAGTTAACAGGAAGCATATGCGCAAAAAAAATACCACAGAAAGAACTTAATTTTCTGCAAACAATCAGTATCCCAAACTTTTCTTCAGAATGCAGAATCTACAGAAGAAGGAGAATCATTCATATTTATTCTGTAAGCAGATTTAATAGAACTTACCATTTTTGGTATGAGCCCACATAAGAGAGTCACATTGAGAATGGTTTATAGGGATGGAACAAATCCTAGTTACTGCATCCGGCGAGAATAAATCATTTAACAAGGAAACATTCCAGCAGTTAAGAGAATGACCAAAGAGTTCATTAAAAAATACATAATTAGTGTGACTAGGATGCAAAGAAACTGGAGGGATACTATACCCTGGAATCCAGTTAGAATTCCAAATATGAGTGGATGCACAATTATTGATTTTAATCACAGAATTATCTTTAATGAAATTTAAACCATTAACAATGCCTTTCCAAATCCAAGAAGAAGAATCAGTAGCCTTGTCAATTTCTAACAGATTCTGGTTGGGAAAGTACTTGTCTTTTAGGAAGGAAAAAACAAATTATTTGTATTTTTCAACAGTCTCCAACCAAGCTTGCAGATTAAAACCCTATAAGTTGCATGAGACTTTCTGATACCTAAGCCACCACTAGATTTGTATTTCCCAATATCGCCCCATGAGCGAAAATAGCCGCATGTTTAGGATTCTTTTTGGACCACCAGAAGGTTCTCTGGATTGAATCAATTTTACTGGCGACAGTTTTCGGAAGAGGAAAGCAGGCCAGATGATATATAGATAAACTAGATAGGACATGCTTAGTAAAAAAAGTTCTTCCAGCTATATTTAAGTTGGATTTCTTTGATGCATTCAATCTAGAGTAGAAATTCTCTATGAGAAAATTAAAAGAATTAGTCTTGTCTTTACCAATGAATAGAGGGGTACCTAAATACTTTTCAGAGTTACAAAGAAACTTCATGTTAAGAGTTTTAGATAAGATTTTAATGTGTCTATGATGCATTTTACCACTAGTAATGAAACCGTATTTCTCAAAGTTAATTGCCTGACCTGAAACCTTCGCAAAAACATTAATAACCTTAAGAATATTCTTAGCATAGGTGATCGAAGCTTTGCAAAACAGCATGCAATCATCTGCAAAAAAAAGATGAGAAATGGAAGGACTATTTTTCTTGAATTTGAAGCCCTGAATTAGTTTGTCATCTTTAGCTTTAAGGAGTAACTGAGATAAAATCTCCATACAGAGAATGAAGATATACGGTGACAAGCAGTCGCCTTGCCTAATGCCACGAGCAGGGAGAAATGTCTCACCCGGTGATCCATTGACCAGAACAAAGTAAGACACCGTGCTGATACATTGATAAATCATCTTACACCAATCTTCAAAGAAACCCAATTTTTTAAACACAACTATAATGAATGACTATTCTAATCTATCAAATGCTTTATAAAGATCAAGTTTTATTGCTAATTGACCTTTTTTTGAAGTTTTTTTTTTCTTTTGAAGGAGTGAAGAATTTCATGCGTTATAACAATATTATCATGAATATGAAAAATAATCATTTTGTTTTGGTATTTTGTTTACAATTGGCTTATGATTTTTTTTTTTTTGGGTTTGTAAAAAAATTTAACCTGGTAATTATACGAGACTAATGGTTTTCGAACTCCAATCGTGGATTTATAGAAGAAAAATAATCATTGATCTTGCTACTTCTATAAAACACTAAAATCAATCAGATATTGGTTTCTAAAGCCACCAGTTAATGGATTTTTAATCAATGGAAAAGATAAAGATGAAGAATGAGAAGAAAAACCTGACGAGATTGGGGTATACCCAGATTAATTGGGATATACCTAAGAGACAAAACCCGGGTCATTTTGCAATAAAACAGGACACCCCTCCATGTATTTTCAAAATGTCTAATCTACCCTTTTTTAATTAATACTAATAATGTGTTTAGGTTAATCAATTTAGTTAGTTAATTAGTTGAATTAAAATTCTCAAATTAGGTATTATTTGGATTGAACTCATGGATTATGTGTTACTCCCTCCGTTTCAAAAAGACAATCTGCTTTGACTTTGTCAAAATATTAAGGAGACCATAATACTTTACTTGATTACCCTCAATTATTTACCTATTTTATGCTAATAAAAATGCAAGTATTAAAACTGCATAAAATTGTTAAGAGGATTGTAAATAAGAAATAAAAAAGGAAAATTAATAAACTCTTTAGGGAATTTAATTCCTGGAGACAAATATATTGTCTTTTAAAAAGAATGAATGATATATTTGTTTCCTTAATTGTACAATTTCGTCAATATTTTGGATTAGGTCCCATTAATATGCATTTATGAATATAAAAAATTAAAGGCTATAATAGAGAGTTCATTGAAAAATACGCCTATAAACAGAAGCTGGACACAATTTTGAAACAGACGGAAATGGAACAGAGGACGGTCTTTTGAAACAGAGGGAGTATGATTTTTGAGGATTTTTTTTTGAGATTTCTTTGTAACGGAAATGAAACCACACTAGCCAAACACTTCTACAAAGGGGATTGCAAAGCTACTGAGGGGTTTCATACTCAAAATTACAGAAAAAGTCAACACTTTCAATTCTGAAAGTATGAAAAGTCGGCAAGGTCGACAAAAAAATACCCTGCCGACTATAAGATTTTTGACATACAGAGAAAGGTGTTACAAATGCATGATTAGTCGGAAATGTATTAATTTCATAACCTGCCGACTAAACTATAGTCGGCAAGGTATAAGGATGAGTATCGTGACAACCCTGTAAATGCTAATTTCAGAGATGAAAAGTCGGCAAGATCGACAAAAAAATACCCTGCCGATTGATACGAGTCGGCAAGGTCGACAGAAAAATACCCTGCCGAGTAAAACTAGTCGGCAAGGTCGACAAAAAGATACCTGCCGACTTTTGATAAAAATGTGGAATCATAAGGTTCTAAGATTGGGTATGATTTTGTACCCAATCTCAAAACCCCTATTCTTCTTCTTTTTTTTATTTCATTTTGATTTTTTTTTTTGATTTTTTTGATTTCATCATATAGAGTTTTAAAGAGGTTTTGAAAATTGTTCTGATATATTTTAGTTTTAATCGCCAGGGTTCAAAATTGGATGAAAATAATGACAATTTGGTCTTTTAGCATCTTTTAGGCACCCATTTACCCACTACCTTGGATGGGTTTATTTTGAAGACATGTCGATATCAGCGAAGACATCATCCTTCTACTTGAGGTTAGTAATACAAGATTTGACTTGTTTCCATTCTTACTTTCAAGCCGTTTAGATGGAAAACATAACATACAAGTTGATCATCTTATTATCATAAAACTGTCAAGGAAGAATATACAAGTTGTTTTACAAATTAGGTATATTGATTTACGAAGCATATTGCTTATCTTTTGAACTCCGTAATTGCGATATAAACATAATCTTTGTCACATTTACTAGATTATGTAACGAACTTAAGATTGATTTCATGCCCAGAAAAATGTGTTTGATTACATGAGTTTAAGGAAGTAAACTTACAAACTTGGTTCGCAGTTGAAATAAATCGACAAGATTGATGGACCGGTTTTCATTGAAGATCTAAAGAAGTACCAATCCCTACTTATGTTTGAGAATCATAATGGAACTGATCCTTATCTATCTTGGGAGTCAAGGTGGTACCGATCCTTACCTATGTTGGGAGTCAAGGTAATACCGATCCTAACTTATACGTGAATCAAGGTAGAGCCGATCCATACCTACATTGGGGGTCATGGTAGAACCAACCCCTATATGCGCAAAACCAATTTCTCTAGTCACATACACTTTAGGGTTTGTATGATTTTGGAAATTGTGTTTAAAAATTATGAAAGTTCAAAATGTCAACATAATGAGTAATTTAAACATGTGCATAAATCATATATTTTATTGTTCAAAGATATTCCTTGATACTCAAGGTGAGATCCCAAACACTTTTATTTGAGAATCTTTTTGTTAATATTTTTGAACGTATATGTTTTGTTTTTTCAGTAAGCAAAACATATTTTTAGAAGATATATTAGTTAATTTAATTTCTTAGATGCTAGCTAATACTGAGTTGTTTCCACGAGGGATTTCGGTTATATAATTGGATATTGGTTAGAATTAGACAAAACCAAATTTAAGATGCTTTGTTGCATATGTGGAGAATATTTTCAGTTATGGAAATTTGTTGGTGTCCAAACTACATTGGTCTATAAATAGTGGAGTTTATTCTTCTTACAAATTTATCCTAAGGCATGCACTTCATCTTTGTAGTCACCGTTATAGCTGACTAATAGTATTCTTCGTACACTATCTTGGAGATGAGAGTAAATTAGGTAAAATCTCTTACATATACTAGTTTAAAGACTACTTTGGGGATCAAAAGGCGTCTAATAATACTTTTGTTGGGAAACTAAAATACATTGTTATTTTAGTTTTTGATTATTGATTTGATTGACTAACGGTTGTTAACTGTTGACTGAACCTAGTTTGATTATTCTTGAGAGCCTTCTCTTCTGACATAAGGTCACTTAAACTAGATCAAGAGATTTCAGATATGTCTTTAGATCTGACGTTGACTTGTGATCATCCATTCTTAACATAATCCGTTTTGTTCATGATCTATCATAAGTTGGAATCAAGTTTGGTTGTGCAGGTATAGAAGAAGATTGGAGATTTGAAGACAAAAATATTTCTTATTGATTTTGTATCTTTGTGATTTTCTTCGTGCATAACCTTTATTGGCTGGGATCCGACTAGATCTGGTCTATCTATGATAGACTTGTTATTGCTAGTCGTATTAGATCGGCAAATTATCATCCGATGGTATTCTTTTTTGTTAATAAGAAAGAGATTTTTATTATTGGGTAGACTAAATCAACACATCAAGAATGAGAGATTTTAACCATATTGGAAAAACCAATAACCAAGACTCACTTAAACTAGACGATCTAGCTCTCTTTGCTTAACAGTTAGCAATTTCATTAGACCTTCTATGCATAAAAGTGCATTTCCAAGACTGAAAACTCGATAACAGGACTCTACAATCACTTATAATAGTATTGTTTTCCTATCTGACAGACCCAACTTTCCCATTTACTGCATCCACAACATTTGCTCATCTCATGCTATCCCAACTTTTGAAACTGCAGCCCCACATGTCCCTGCATGACAAAAAAAATTTAGTCCAATGCCCATGGTATTGTTATCTTTGAGAAATGTTAAGTGCATATTTTGCATATATTTAGTGTCGAATCCATGCTAATAATTGCTTTTATTCTTGCAAGTTATTGTATATTATGCTTGTTTTCCGTTATTTATATTTTGCTAGGTGAATCATCCAAAAGAAGTAAATCGGCACTTAATTGTGCAAAGAAAGAAGTTAGCCGCAAGCTGAGAAGGGCCAAAGACTAGATGGAACTCGTTGGAGTCTAGTAGTTCTTGTTATCATCGTGAAGAGGGCGAAAAGACAAAGACACCGGCGAAAGAATGGAGTCTATCCGACGTTTTATGAAGAATCTAGATGCATTTGAAGCAAGACGAGGTTGAAAGAAAGTGTTGCTGTACAGAGTTTATATAGGCACCCGAGTTTATACTCAGGGCAGCCACGTAATAGGAATTCTGTTGTCAGTCCTCTGACAGACAGTTGAATTGTGAAGTTAAATGCACCTTTCTTATTATTATCTCGACCAGTAACACCAGTTCAGGGAAGTTATCGTCCCTGTTATATTTGGATTCTCGACCAGTTCGTATTTATACTGGAGTTTGCTGTGGTTTTGTGATGAAGAAGAACTTAGAGACAACAGGGAAGATTCATGTGACGATGCCAGTAGACGTTAGCTGCCATTGATGGCCGTGGTTTACTCAAGCTTGGAAGTTCAACGGTGATTGGCAGCGACGATGAAGTTAGCTGCTGTGAATATCAGCTGGTCTTGTGATGAAGTGAATGAATGCCGGAGATAGAACGTAGGAGATAAACTCGAAGGAGGAGTTAGCTGGTAATTCATGGCAGTGATACTGGTGATGGCAGCGATGAAAGAGTGGTTGATTGGTTGAGTCCGATGGAGTTGGTTTCTGTCAATGGAGATGATTAAAGCTCGAGTAAGAAAAGGTGAAGCTGTCAATGGTAGATGGAGAATAAGATGCTCGTGATGAGAACAATGGTAGCTGTTGGTTGTTTATGGAACTGCTGGGATCAATGATGATGATCACGACGGAGTTGGCAGTAGGGATGGTGTATTGAAGCTCGAGATGTTGACTGTCAATGAAGAGAGCAGAGCTGTGACGATGGAATGATGGAAGATGGATAACGAGCAGGAAAGATTGAGTTACTTCCATTGGCAGTTGATGAAGTTATGCAGTGAGGGTCTGATGGTTGATCACGATGATTTTCAGCAGACATGAGATCGATGGAGTTTAGATAGATGGGAAGTGATGGAGAATAGAGATGTTGCTGCCAATAATAGAGTTCATGTTGGAAACAATAAAGAAAATTCACACAAAATAAATCTCAAACAGCTGAGTCGCGGACTAAGTCGCTATCTTTAAGGTATTTCGCGACTCTGCCTCTTGATTGTGCTGGCAGTCAAAAACTTGTCGAACACCTATGGGATAAAACAGCTGATTCTCTCTTGTTCGATTTCTCTGCACCTTGAGAAATCGAACCAACTCTTACTCTATCTTACACTTGCTTAGAATACAAATAGATGAAAAAACTCAGTAATTCATCTTCTCCAAAAACTTTCTTTTATAACTCAAAGGAAATCAATTCGGTTTAATGAGAATTAAATCAATAATAACTGCATACTTAAAATCCTCCATAACAGTAATAAAACGGCTAGAATATAAAATCGAAATTAATGAATTTAATTGAGAATATTAAGTTGACAAAAAACCGTTATGGAAATCAGAAGTTAAATCTGTAAAAAATAAACTTTTAAATCAGTAGACCTCCCAAGACCCCAAGGCCCCGCTCTCCCGGATTTTTTAAGTAATATAGATATATATAATATACTTAGCCAAATGCATGGGGTGAGACTTGAACCCAAGTCTATAGTGTGGGAGCCCAAAATAATACCACCACACTAATTCTATAAGTTTGATATAATATTACAAAACTATGTTTTTTAAATATATATATCTCCCAACAGTTCATGAAGCCGTGCTTCGCTGTTTAATGGTGATCGATGGATGTAAGCTGTTGTTGCTGCCATTGATTGACTGATGGTGACGATGACAATAGCAAGGAAGCTACGGTGGTGCTGTTGAGTTATCACGATGATGGAGACTGATGACGCTATCGAAGTTTGACAGTGGAAGTTGGCTCGATGGAGTTGGGTGCTGTTAAAGGATAGAATGAAGGAATGATGTTTGGCAGAGAACGATGCTGGCAGTGACGAAAAGAAGTGTTGTTGTGGTGTTGAGGCTTGAGGTGGGTTTCGCAATGATGGAGAAGCAGATTTTTTTCACGGACAGCCTGGTATACGCGGAGCTATTGGTTTAGGCTTGAAAACTCAGAAGATTATGAAACTCTCGATCACCAGAGTATCCGTGGATGGCTGTGGTAGAGAATGAAAATCCAGGGGAAAAATATTTTCATGGAGTGGTGTATGTCCGTGAGTTAGCGAGGAATAAAACTGAAAATTCCGTAAGTTTGAAAAATCACGGTGGCTTATCTATCCGTGAATCTGACGGGAGAAATACAGAATCCAGGGAAAAATATTTCTCACGATAACTCATGCATCCGTGGGAAGACTAAAGGGTATGCTGTCAGTTCTCTATATCCGACAGTTGTACAATGCAAGCCTAAGACTTAACGGGCTGGAATTTCATTACTTGCGGTGGGCCCAATTGGGTATTCTCATGAGTTTTGACACGACCAAACTTTGGACGTGAACTCTTTTGTAGAAATTGACGTTTAGTCCCAAAGTTACTGGCTTGGGACGCTTTAGTCCTCTCATCTCAGGCCTAGTACTCTCTAGTCCAAAAAAGCCATGTCTCAAACAATTTAACCCAAATATGGACGAGTTAGTCCAAAATTGTGACCGATCCCGATTTTCCTGTATTTACAATATCCCGTAACTAACCTTGGGACCATTCCATACATAAAACGAGGATTTGAAATCGAAAATTTCAGATCTCAAACATGAGTTCAAAACAGGGAGCCGGACAGAGAAGAAATTCGTAGGCGATTTAACAGTTTCAGAGAGAAATTTGGTTGCGATTCAACTTCAGATTACTGGTAAAGTGTAGTTGCGGGATTATTTTTGGACTAGAGATTTGAAGTCAGATTTCAGAGATAGATCGATCCAGAATTCAACTTTACAAGTAACAACGATTTAACAGTTTCATAGAGGTTATGTTGGATTTCACGAATTCCTGATATTTAACGGAATTCAAATTCAGGTTAGTTCTGTTTTTGCTTCATCGTTGAATCTCTTTTCTGATATTTAGTTTTTTTTTTTGATTTTATCAGTTGATGATATGAATTCAATCTGTTACATCTTATTGTTTGTATGTTATTGATTTGATTTTTGGTGTATTTTAGCTTTTGATTTTCGGGGAATGATTTTGATTACTATTTTTTGGTGATTGGTGTTATGATGCATGATATGAAATCGAACTGATATTAGATCATATGCTTTTGGTTTATTCAATTATGTGTTCTAGTAAGATTCTAAAGCTTTTGTTATATCTTCGATTAATCGATGGAATAGTTTTGATTTGAAGTTCACTGTTATTTGATTTTTGCCTTCGATTAAATGTGTACTTTCCTGTACACTCTTCAAGTTTTAGGTTATGTGAATATGAAACTATTATTATATATTTTGTTATATGTAGGTGTATCAAATATGTTTGAGAAGTTTGTTCATGCTGTTTTGAATCATGGTGAACATTCTTCTGCGTTTCGTGTTAATACTTTAATCACCGTTGATGAATTGAAGCATTTTGCATGTAAGCAGTGAAGGTCTTTGTCCCCTTTGAGTATACGTTTTTCCTATATGGATACTAATCAAGTAGTTTTTATACAAGGTGATATACAACTTCAAGGTTTAGTTGCTCTTGTTATTCAGATGGACAAAGAAGATTTCTATTTGAATGTTGATGTGATTCCGAAGCATACAGGTTGTAGCACTAGTTCAAGGTCTTTGTCTCATTCTAATTCTGGTTGTAGAAGTAGTTCTGGTGCTAGTACTTCAAACTCTTGTGTAAGTGAAAGTCCTAAGCTTGTAAGGGTGGTCGATTATGACGCGGACAAGGCCAAGCCTCTCATTATCGATGAATGACGTTATGTTTTTGACAATATTGGTAGAGAATTTGTGGGTAGTGTTAAAGCTGTAAGGATTGTTGTTGATCAATACAAGATGTGTACTGGTTACAAGATTCTTATTCTTAAAAACGACAAGACTCGTTTTACTGCGAAGTGCGAAGAAGATGGTTGTGGTTGGAGGATTCACTTTGGGCCTGTGAATGGTGACATTTCTCGGTTTGTGCTGAAAGATTCTAACGTTATTCACAGGTTAGTGGTGTTCACTTGTTTTTTTTGATCCATGTTATTGATTTTTAGGTTTTAATATGTAGACTTGTTTTAGGTGTACGTTGTGGTGCACATTACTTATTGTAGGCTTTTTGGGTGGCACTTGTGGTGTAAATTTCATATTCTTGCTTGGTATGTGCTTTCTTTTTTCATGTGTGTCGTTGTTTTTGAGATTTTATTAAGTGTACAATGTGGTGCACATTACTTATTCCAGATTATTTTTTTTGTAGCTGTCATGTTGGTTTGAGGTTGAAGAGTCCTGTGGTGACAACCAAGTTAGTTAAGCATTTGATCGCTGATAGTATACAGGGTGATCCCATTTTAAAACCCAAACAGATCATGTCACTCTTTAAGAAGACTTATGGGTCCAATATTAAGTATCACCATGCCCGTAGAGGGAAAGAAGATGTATTTGAAGATCAATATGGTGACGGTGAGAAGTCGTATAGCCATTTAAATTGGTATGTGAAATCCATTGAGCAAACTAATCCTGATAGCTTTGTGAAACTTGAAGTTTATGAAGAAACTGGAAGATTTAAGCGGATTTTCATCTGTTTCGGTGCTTGCAAGCATAGATATAGGTATCTCAGGCCCATGATTTACTTGGACGCTACTTTCCTCATTGGTAGATTCAGGGGTACTTTGATGGCTGCAACATGTGTCAATGGAAATGATGGTTTTTACCCATATGCCTTTGCTATTGTTTTATCTGAAAACAAAGACAATTGGTTTTGGTTTCTGGATAATCTTCAACAAGTGGTCGATGATCGTCCGATTGTTTTCCTTAGTGATCGTCACGAAGGACTTCTACTGGGCATTCCAAGAGCATTTCCGGATTCATATCACAGCTATTGCTTTTACCACATCAAGTGCAATCTCCCTATTGGAAAATGTGATGCGAATTAAAATGCCGTTATTGATTTTTTTTTTAGAAAGCTGCTTACTCTTACACGGCAGCGAACTTTGAAGAAGCTTTCCGGGGCATGCATGCAATTGGTTGTTGACATGTTGCTAATTATCTCAGGACCATTCCAAATGAGAAATGGGCAAATGCATTTTTTCCTGTGTGCAGATATGCTGCTCACTTTTCATCTATTGCCGAGTCATTCAATAACTGGATTCTTGAGTTCAAAAAGCTGCCTGCTTTTGCTCTTCTCAGTGCGATACTGTGAGTTTTATGTTTAGTGTTTCATTCATTTATTTTTTACTGTCGCACACATGGATTTGCTTGATGTGTACATACTTGTACACATGTTATATCTGTGATTCTGCAACTGTGTGTACATTGTTGTACACATGTTTTATTTGTATTTATTCTATATCATGTTTTGATTTTATGTTTTGTGTTTTTATTATCTTAGTTTGAAGGTTATGCAGATGAATTCTAAGACAAGGGTAGAAGGTCTTGAAATTTTTAACACTAGGCTCACTCTCGTATACGAGGATTTACTAAACGAGAACATCAACATTGGTCGTACTTGGACTGTTGTTGAGTCTATGGAAAGATTGTATGAAGTCAGGTCTCCCCGCACTCATTCTGTAGATCTGTTGGAGAGAACTTGTACGTGTCACAGGTGGCAAGTAAATGGTTTTCCCTGCGCACATGCTTGTGCTGCCATTCAATCTACAAGGGAGGACATCTATTCATTTGTTGAGCCATACTTCACCACTGAATGGTACAACAGGAAATACCAAGAGATCATCTTGCCAATCCCCAATTATGACAAGCCGCAGTCTTATAATTCTAGTAATAGGATTATTTTTCCTATTCCTTTGCCCCTCCCCCCGGTAGACGAAGAGAACAGCGTTTCAAGAAGGCTTGGGAGAAGCAAAAGAGGCCTATGATGTGGACAAAGTGCTTCACTCTTGGTCACCACAACAGAGCTACCTTCCCCATGCCTTGATGCTTTTTATTATGTTTGATTTGTTTGAAAGATTCTATGTTTTTTGGTTTTTACTTTTGGTAATGTCTTTTCATTTTTCTATTCTTGGATAATTAGTGTCAGGATCTGTGTACCATTATGTACACCTTCCTGTGCACTTCAATTTTCTTATCTGTCTTTTTACATGTGTAGCATTATGTACACCTTGTTGTACAATGGATGCTACTAGTTTATATTGTTTAGTAATATTCATTTTTTTTTAGTTCTAATGCAGTAATTAGTTTTTATTTTTGTTGTTTAATGATTGATACTAGGTTATTACTTTTTCTATTTTATGTTTCTGTTAGTACATGTGTACCATTATGTACACCTTCCTGTACCATTGCCTGTCATATTTTCTACTCTGTCAGAAACTGTGCACAATCATGTACACCTTAATATTTCCTAACCTGTAATACATACTTTAGTACTGACACAAGTCTATTTTCAAAACATCAATATTGAAACTAATAAAAAATATTAATTCAAGGTCTTTATAATAGTGATAAGTCTTAAACAGAAAGTTGAAAACTTAAATTTGTCTGAAGATTAAAAATGGTTAGAAGAAATTCAGAAAGTGATCTTGAATGAAGATTAAAAACTCTTCTTCCTCTTCAATGGTTGCTTTCCTGTAGTCTTGCGCCACTGATTATGCTCCTCGTCCTTCGCTATATCCCACACCTTTTCATACCATCCGACTTTTGTCAACATCTTGGCCACCAATTTTGATCTCAGTTGCTGACAAATGTCTTCGGCCCTCTGCTGACCTTTTTCCATACCTTTTGTTGTCTTCATACTTCGTTTCATAAAGTAACAAGTATATATAAGATAGTCCGGGTTGATTCCTTGTGAAGGGCATGTCATGATGTTTAATTCGTGATCTTTTATAGGTGGGTGACCCTTCAATGCTATCTTGTGGGTGACCCTTCAATGCTCTCTTCTTATTGAGTTCCACTTGTACCACATCTGCTAGTTTCTTTGCATCGTCTTTATATGACTGCTCATTTTCTGAGTGTAACGAGTTATACCATTTCCATTCCTTAGCTTCGAAATCAAAATTCAAAAGCGACCAGTGAAATCCCATCCTCGTTTGATCTGTAGAGTGATTGATAGGGATTACAAGAACTTCCAGAATCTCAGGCATGTCTCGTATGAAATCAACCACAAGCTTTTGCACCTTGCTGGTGACATTATAATTGACATAGTACTGCAATTAATAATTTGTTAGAAAATAAAATTAATTAGGCGCACTTTAATCAGAAAACTAACAAATCAAACATTGTAGGCCTGAAAACAGACCGTATATCCATGTATGATATACAGGTGTACACCTATGTACACACCTATATAAATCTAACAATCAAGAATTAGCAGACCATGTTCAAATCATAGATGCATATTGGTGTAATCTATGTACATAGCTTAATAAATCTAACAATCAACACTTAACAGACCTTGTGTCAATCATATATTCATATTGGTGTATATCAATGTACATAGCTAAAGAAATCTAAAAACACATTGAACACGCCATCTCAATTAGGTGTACAACTATGTACACAATATTAAAGTAACTATATATGACATTTCTTATTTGTTTTGAGAAACTTACACATGCAGTAGGACTCATAATTTCACAGCTCAGGTACTTTTTGTCATCTGGATGACGAATGCTATCTCTGAAAAGTGCTCTTCTACGTCGATGGATGTAAAACTGGAGTACCTCTTGGTCCAGATATTTTTTGAACATCATTTCACGAAGTACTCTTCCAACAATCAAAATATCTTCCTTGACTGTTGGATCATCCAGTCTTGTTAGTTGCCAAGCTACAGAGCTGCGGAAACATAAAGGAAATGTTAACATGGTGTATAAAGTTGTGCACATAATTTTTTTTATAAGATTCAATCATGGTGTTTTGTGAACTTACTCCATGCTTGCATAGTCGAAGAATTTTTGTACCCTTTTTTTGTCCTGTCCTGGTTGCTAGCATGGTATAGTGGTGATAGACGAACATCTGGAAATGGATTGTGAGGAAAATATACATCTCCATTTCACTTTATTGGGAAAGGATAGCCTGGTTCTTGTCCCACTTTGATCCCCTTGCCTTTTGGATCTGCTTTTATCACAACTCGTTTGGTTTTACCCTCGGCAGTGAATTCAGGATCTAGCTTTCTTTTTGCATTTCTCTTTTGTGGTGTCTTGGACAACTTGCCAGCGGCTTGTGTCTTCAACATCTCTGCTTCCTTCATCCTCCCTGCTCTTGTCCTCACTGGAGTGGTCTTCTCTTCTTCTACCTCTTGGCTGCTAAAAAAATTCACTAGGATTTTGTTTAATGAACTGCACTGCTTCTTCAATGATCCTTTCTCGTACATCTTCATTGGATAATGATTTTTGCGACGACTCTTCTTTTGGATCTTCTTGGCTCAATAATGCAAAGCTTGGACAATCGTGGCGGATCAGGGTTTCCATCTTTTCCTTCACTTCAGATGGTGCCGTTATGTAACAACCTTTTTCAAGCTTCACGAATATAGTTTCAGACAAGTTATCTAGAAGGTCCTCAATTGATGTATAAGTCTCATTCTGTGATTCTTCTCCTTGTGTGAGTAAAAGGACTTTTTTAGGATCCAACTGACATATGGCTTCAGCTGCAATTATAGTATCTTCATTAATTTCAACTGTTTGAGTGCTATCCATCACATTCTGGTCATCAAGGTTCACTTGGTCTTGTTTATCTTCATTGATTACACTTGTCTTTGTCATACAAGTACTGAAAAATGAAATTTTTATGAGAATTTTCAATGGTGTACAGAGTTTTACACCAATGTACAAGTATGTACACAAATTCAGAAGAAGTCATAAAGGTGTACATCCTTGTACACACGTACTGAAAACAAAACAAAATAAAATATATAAGTTGAGATCATTTTCTTTATACCTTTGCTTGTTAGCAGCTCCACACCCAGCTACTTTGTCAATTTCATCAGTTTGAGCAATATCCTGGTCATTAAGGTTCATATGCTCTTCTTGACCTTCAGGGATTTCAACTTCCTTTGGCAGAAGAGTGCTGAAAAAAATGCAATTTTTTTTAGAAAATGAGAAATCACTAAGGTGTACATATTGGTACACATATATAGAAAATGAGAAGAAATGCGAGCTACACATATACCTCGTCTTGTTACCAGTTTCAAACTCAACTCCTTGGCTTGTTCCATCCTTGCCATCCTCTTCTTCATTTGCCTCATTGGTCTTTGGTGAAGGAGTGCTAAAAAGATTCAAGTTTTGAGAAAAGGTATTAGCTTTCACACACTGGTGTACGACTATGTACACACATAAAAAAAGAAATGACTTGCAAATTTAAAAAAAGTGATGATGTACCTTTACTTTTCAGGAGTTTCAGACGGAACTTCATTCCTTTCAGATTCAGTTCCATGCTCGTCATCACCACCTTTGCTACCCTCTTTGTCATTGTCATGATCATGCATATCACCACCCTTACTACCCTCCTTTTCATTGTCATCACCATCACCATCATCATTATCATCATCATTATGATGATGCATATCACCATCTTCATTGTGCTCCTCCTTGTCATTGTCATCACCATCATCATCATCTTCCTTGTGCTCCTCCTCAACCTTGTCATCCTCCTCCTCCTCATCCTCCTCCTACTCAATCTCATCATCTTCCTTGTGTTCATCCCCATCCTCCTCCTCCTCCTCCTCCTCCTCCTCAATCTCCTCATCCTCCTCAGTTTCAAGCCGTATTTCCTTTGCACATTTAAATATTTCATGCAAAGTGTAATTACGGAAATCATTAGCTTCTATTCCTTCGTTATATCCCACACCTTTTCATACCATCCAACTTTTTTCAACATCTCTGCCACCAATTTTGATCTCATTTGCTGAAAAATGTCTTCGGCCCTCTGCTGACCTTTTTCCATACCTTTTGTTGTCTTCATACTTTCTTATCATAAAGTAACAAGTATATATAAGACAGTCCGGGTTGATTCCTTGTGAAGGGCATGTCATGATGTTTAATTCGTGCTCTTCTATAGGTGGGTGACCCTTCAATGATCCCTTGTGGGTGACCTTTCAATGCTCTCTTCTTATTGAGTTTCACTTGTACCACATCTGCTAGTTTCTTTGCATCGTCTTTATATGACTGCTCATTTTCTGAGTGTAACGAGTTATACCATTTCCATTCCTTATCTTCGAAATCAAAATTCAAAAGCGACCAGTGCAATCCCATCCTCGTTTGATCTGTAGAGTGATTGATAGGGATTACAAGAACTTCCAGATTCTCAGGCATGTCTCGTATGAAATCAACCACAAGCTTTTGCACCTCGCTGGTGACATTATAATTGACATAGTACTGCAATTAATAATTTGTTAGAAAACAAAATTAATTAGGCTCACCTTAATCAGAAAACTAACAAGCATGTACACTACTACAGAAAACTAACAAATCAAACATTGTAGGCCTGAAAATAGACCGTATATCCATGTATGATATATAGGTGTACACCTGTGTACACACCTATATAAATCTAACAATCAAGAATTAGCAGACCATGTGTCAATCATAGATGCATATTGGTGTACATCTATGTACATAGCTAAATAAATCTAACAATCAACACTTAACATACCTTGTGTCAATCATATATTCATATTGGTGTATATCAATGTACATAGCTAAAGAAATCTAAAAACACATAAAACACGCCATGTCAATTAGGTGTACAACTATGTACACAATATTAAAGTAACTATGTATGACATTTCTTATTTGTTTTGAGAAACTTACACATGCAGTAGGACTCATAATTTCACAGCTCAGGTACTTTTTGTCATCTGGATGACGAATGCTATCTCTGAAAAGTGCTCTTCTATGTCGATGGATGTAGAACTGGAGTACCTCTTGGTCCATATATTTGTTGAACATCAGTTCATGAACTACTCTTCCAACAATCAAAATATCTTCCTTGACTGTTGGATCATCCAGTCTTGTTAGTTGCCAAGCTACAGAGCTGCGGAAACATAAAGGAAATGTTAACATGGTGTATAAAGTTGTGCACATAATTTTTTTTATAAGATTCAATCATGGTGTTTTGTGAACTTACTCCATGCTTGCATAGTCGAAGAATTTTTGTACCCTTTTTTTGTCGTGTCCTGGTTGCATAACATGGTATAGTGGTGATAGACGAACATCTGGCAATGGATTGTGAGGAAAATATACATCTCCCTTTCTCTTTATTGGGGAAGGATAGCCTGGTTCTTGTCCCACTTTGATCCTCTTGCCTTTTGGATCTGCTTTTATCACAACTGGTTTGGTTTTACCCTCGGCAGTGAATTCAAGATCTAGCTTTCTTTTTTCATTTCTCTTTTGTGGTGTCTTGGACAACTTGCCAGAGGCTTGTGTCTTCAACATCTCTGCTTCCTTCATCCTCCCTGCTCTTGTCCTCATTGGAGTGGTCTTCTCTTCTTCTACCTCTTGGCTGCTAAACAAATTCACTAGGATTTTGTTTAATGAACTGCACTGCTTCTTCAATGATCCTTTCTCGTACATCTTCATTGGATAATGATTTTTGCGACGAATCTTCTTTTGGATCTTCTTGGCTCAATAATGCAAAGCTTGGACAATC